>NW_027440172.1:0-254965 GCF_031893055.1 Leptodactylus fuscus | reverse complement strand
ATACACAGAGACCCCACCCCGAGAAATAACCCAATGATAAGTGTAGACCCGAACTTACATCAACACTCAGGGCTTATATCTGTGGAATAACTGAACCGATTTGGATAAACAAAGCACCAAAACACTCCAGGTGACAGCGCCGATCAGATGATGGATGTCATTGCAGTTTTTGGACCTGGTGAGAAGTTCCCTTTAAATCCAACGCTGTGGAGTAGCGCAGCACTTCGGGGGCACTCCGCTCTCTCAGCCGGTTTCCTTATTGCACAGTCATGTTTATTTGTCACTGGGTTGTGACGTCACCGCCAGCTCAGTGTTTGTGCAGATGAGTAAGCAGTCGCCCCGTGTTTACATTGCTGCAGCCGCTCCTATAAGCTGTAATTATTTACATATCTGGATTGTCCCGCCCAGCGCTCCGTGTGTACAGACACCAACAACCCTCTCATATAGGTCACATGATACTCCCTGCCATAACCTGTCCCTACCAAAAATAACCTTATAATTGGAGGATTCCTAATATTGATGACTTCTGCTTAGGTGGGTGGGGGTCCAACAGCCGGCACCCCCGCCGATCAGCTGTTAGAGGAGCTTGTGAAGCTTGTTTGGTGCTGCAGCCTATTCGCTGACAAGTGTAGCAGGGACAGTGTGAGACGGTATACATGACCATAAGCAACTGAATGGAGCGACTGAGGAGAACCTGCCTGGGTGTATCTAGGACGGGGGGTCGTTACTTCCGCTCTATGCAAATTCCCTGCGCTTTCCTATTAGTGATCAGGTAGAGGATTCCTGAATTGCTCTGCCTGATCATAGAGAGGATTGTGCAGCTTCACAATCCTCTCTATAACTCTCTGCAGCCATCATTATGATCAGCACACGGATAAAACCAGAGGCCAACGAGTAGTGGTCATAGTCCTGGTACAGCCTGGGCAATTCCATGTCCCCCATAGGTTGCCCCCACAGTTTCATGTCCCCCTAGGTTGCCCCCGCAGTTTCATGTCCCCCTAGGTTGCCCCCGCAGTTTCATGTCCCCCCTAGGTTGCCCCCGCAGTTTCATGTCCCCCCCTAGGTTGCCCCCACAGTTTCATGTCCCCCCTAGGTTGCCCCACAGTTTCATGTCCCCCTAGGTTGCCCCACAGTTTCATGTCCCCCTAGGTTGCCCCCGCAGTTTCATGTCCCCCCTAGGTTGCCCCCGCAGTTTCATGTCCCCCTAGGTTGCCCCCGCAGTTTCATGTCCCCCTAGGTTGCCCCACAGTTTCATGTCCCCCTAGGTTGCCCCCGCAGTTTCATGTCCCCCCTAGGTTGCCCCCGCAGTTTCATGTCCCCCTAGGTTGCCCCCGCAGTTTCATGTCCCCCCTAGGTTGCCCCCGCAGTTTCATGTCCCCCCTAGGTTGCCCCCGCAGTTTCATGTCCCCCTAGGTTGCCCCCGCAGTTTCATGTCCCCCTAGGTTGCCCCCGCAGTTTCATGTCCCCCCTAGGTTGCCCCCGCAGTTTCATGTCCCCCCTAGGTTGCCCCCGCAGTTTCATGCACCTTAAGTTGCTCCCACTGTTTATATCAAAGAAAATAACCTTAACCCTCACCTTACTCTTCAGTCTAGTCTCTGATCCCGCAGTCTTCATGGAGCAACAGGCGCGATATAAGTGACATCACCGCTCACCTGGAGCAAAGACCGGCCGGGACGGCTCCTCACTCCACCACTGTCTGCAACACCCTGGCGTCTGGAGGAGTTGGGGCAGCCCGGACTACCATGCCCAGAACAGCGGGGCAGAAAATGCAGGATTGTCCTGCTGTCCCAAGGAGACCCCCGTTACCATAAGGCCTGAGTAAGGGCCCCCCGGGTCACTCCCTAATAGTAATACCCCCGTCTACCCCTGGCCTAGTTGTGCTTTATGTCATATTTCGAGAATGTCCTTACGTAGCTTTCACATGATCGTCCTATAAGAGGAGAGAGATATAAATAGCGCAATTACACATATGACCATATAGACTGTGAGGTAAGTCACTGCCACCTACCGCTGAATCCTACACGTATAATTATATGGCGGCGGCGACCAACATTCCCCTGAGGTGAGTAACAAAGCGACTTCTGTCTTCTTACACAACAAGGAATCCAACATGAGACATCACTAATATCTATACTGGTCTGGAGATCTATAGGCAAGACGCCAGGAAACTACAAGACAATGAGATGTATAATGAGCCCCAATACTGAGATATTATATACATAGAGCGCCCATACCAAGGAACAAACCCAAACACATCAGCGACCAATGGAAATTACATATAGAAGTATGACATCTGAATCTCTGTGTACATTACATTACTTATCCTGTATTATACTCCAGAGCTGCGCTCACTATTCTGCTGGTACAGTCACTGTGTACATTACATTACTTATCCTGTATTATACTCCAGAGCTGCGCTCACTATTCTGCTGGTACAGTCACTATGTACATACATTACTTATCCTGTATTATACTCCAGAGCTGTGCTCACTATTCTGCTGGTGCAGTCACTGTGTACATACATTGCATTACTTATCCGGTATTATACTCCAGAGCTGCGCTCACTATTCTGCTGGTACAGTCACTGTGTACATACATTACATTACTTATCCTGTATTATACCCCAGAGCTGCACTCACTATTCTGCTGGTACAGTCACTATGTACATACATTACTTATCCTGTATTATACTCCAGAGCTGTGCTCACTATTCTGCTGGTACAGTCACTGTGTACATACATTACATTACTTATCCTGTATTATACCCCAGAGCTGCACTCACTATTCTGCTGGTACAGTCACTATGTACATACATTACTTATCCTGTATTATGCTCCAGAGCTGCGCTCACGATTCTGCTGGTGCAGTCACTGTGTACATACATTACATTACTTATCCTGTATTATACTCCAGAGCTGTGCTCACTATTCTGCTGGTACAGTCACTGTGTACATACATTACATTACTTATCCGGTATTATACTCCAGAGCTGCGCTCACTATTCTGCTGGTACAGTCACTGTGTACATACATTACATTACTTATCCTGTATTATACTCCAGAGCTGTGCTCACTATTCTGCTGGTACAGTCACTGTGTACATACATTACATTACTTATCCTGTATTATACTCCAGAGCTGCGCTCACTATTCTGCTGGTCACTGTGTACATACATTACATTACTTATCCTGTATTATACTCCAGAGCTGCGCTCACTATTCTGCTGGTACAGTCACTGTGTACATACATTACATTACTTATCCGGTATTATACTCCAGAGCTGCGCTCACTATTCTGCTGGTACAGTCACTGTGTACATACATTACATTACTTATCCTGTATTATACTCCAGAGCTGCGCTCACTATTCTGCTGGTACAGTCACTGTGTACATACATTACACTGCTTATCCTGTATTATACCTCAGAGCTGTGCTCACTATTCTGCTGGTACAGTCACTGTGTACATACATTACTTATCCTGTATTATACTCCAGAGCGGCGCTCACTATTCTGCTGGTACAGTCACTGTGTACATACATTACACTGCTTATCCTGTATTATACCTCAGAGCTGTGCTCACTATTCTGCTGGTACAGTCACTGTGTACATACATTACTTATCCTGTATTATACTCCAGAGCTGCGCTCACTATTCTGCTGGTACAGTCACTGTGTACATACATTACATTACTTATCCTGTACTATACTCCAGAGCTGCGCTCACTATTCTGCTGGTACAGTCACTGTGTACAATACATTACTTATCCTGTATTATACTCCAGAGCTGCGCTCACTATTCTGCTGGTACAGTCACTGTGTACAATACATTACTTATCCTGTATTATACTCCAGAGCTGCGCTCACTATTCTGCTGGAACAGTCACTGTGTACATACATTACATTACTTATCCTGTATTATACTCCAGAGCTGCGCTCACTATTCTGCTGGTCACTGTGTACATACATTACATTACTTATCCTGTATTATACTCCAGAGCTGCGCTCACTATTCTACTGGTCACTGTGTACATACATTACATTACTTATCCTGTATTATACTCCAGAGCTGCGCTCACTATTCTGCTGGTACAGTCACTGTGTACATACATTACATTACTTATCCGGTATTATACTCCAGAGCTGCGCTCACTATTCTGCTGGTACAGTCACTGTGTACATACATTACATTACTTATCCTGTATTATACTCCAGAGCTGCGCTCACTATTCTTCTGGTGCAGTCACTGTGTACATACATTACATTACTTATCCTGTATTATACTCCAGAGCTGCGCTCACTATTCTGCTGGTACAGTCACTGTGTACATACATTACATTACTTATCCGGTATTATACTCCAGAGCTGCGCTCACTATTCTGCTGGTACAGTCACTGTGTACATACATTACATTACTTATCCTGTATTATACTCCAGAGCTGTGCTCACTATTCTGCTGGTACAGTCACTGTGTACATACATTACATTACTTATCCTGTATTATACTCCAGAGCTGTGCTCACTATTCTGCTGGTCACTGTGTACATACATTACATTACTTATCCTGTATTATACCTCAGAGCTGTGCTCACTATTCTGCTGGTACAGTCACTGTGTACATACATTACATTGCTTATCCTGTATTATACCCCAGAGCTGCGCTCACTATTCTGCTGGTGCAGTCACTGTGTACATACATTACATTACTTATCCTGTATTATACCCCAGAGCTGCGCTCACTATTCTGCTGGTACAGTCACTGTGTACATACATTACATTACTTATCGCGTATTATACCCCAGAGCTGCGCTCACTATTCTGCTGGTGCAGTCACTGTGTACATACATTACATTACTTCTCCTGTATTATACTCCAGAGCTGCGCTCACTATTCTGATGGTGCAGTCACTGTGTACATACATTACATTACTTATCCTGTATTATACCCCAGAGCTGCGCTCACTATTCTGCTGGTACAGTCACTGTGTACATACATTACATTACTTATCCTGTATTATACTCCAGAGCTGCGCTCACTATTCTGCTGGTACAGTCACTAGGTACATACATTACTTATCCTGTATTATACCCCAGAGCTGCGCTCACTATTCTGCTGGTACAGTCACTAGGTACATACATTACTTATCCTGTATTATACTCCAGAGCTGCGCTCACTATTCTGATGGTACAGTCACTGTGTACATACATTACATTACTTATCCTGTATTATACTCCAGAGCTGCGCTCACTATTCTGCTGGTACAGTCACTAGGTACATACATTACTTATCCTGTATTATACTCCAGAGCTGCGCTCACTATTCTGATGGTACAGTCACTGTGTACATACATTACATTACTTATCCTGTATTATACTCCAGAGCTGCGCTCACTATTCTGCTGGTGCAGTCACTGTGTACATACATTACATTACTTATCCTGTATTATACCCCAGAGCTGCACTCACTATTCTGCTGGTACAGTCACTGTGTACATACATTACATTACTTATCCTGTATTATACTCCAGAGCTGCGCTCACTATTCTGCTGGTACAGTCACTGTGTACATACATTACATTACTTATCCTGTATTATACTCCAGAGCTGTGCTCACTATTCTGCTGGTACAGTCACTGTGTACATACATTACATTACTTATCCGGTATTATACTCCAGAGCTGCGCTCACTATTCTGCTAATACAGACACTGTGTACATACATTACATTACTTATCCTGTATTATGCTCCAGAGCTGCGCTCACTATTCTGCTGGTGCAGTCACTGTGTACATACATTACTTATCCTGTATTATACTCCAGAGCTGCGCTCACTATTCTGCTGGTCACTGTGTACATACATTACATTACGTATCCTGTATTATACTCCAGAGCTGCGCTCACTATTCTGCTGGTGCAGTCACTGTGTACATACATTACTTCTCCTGTATTATACTCCAGAGCTGCGCTCACTATTCTGCTGGTCACTGTGTACATACATTACATTACTTATCCTGTATTATACTCCAGAGCTGCGCTCACTATTCTGCTGGTGCAGTCACTGTGTACATACATTACATTACTTATCCTGTATTATACTCCAGAGCTGCGCTCACTATTCTGCTGGTGCAGTCACTGTGTACATACATTACATTACTTATCCTGTATTATACTCCAGAGCTGCGCTCACTATTCTGCTGGTACAGTCACTGTGTACATACATTACATTACTTATCCTGTATTATACTCCACAGCTGCGCTCACTATTCTGCTGGTACAGTCACTGTGTACATACATTACATTACTTATCCTGTATTATACTCCAGAGCTGCGCTCACTATTCTGCTGTTACAGTCACTAGGTACATACATTACATTACTTATCCTGTATTATACCCCAGAGCTGCGCTCACTATTCTGCTGGTGCAGTCACTGTGTACATACATTACTTATCCTGTATTATACTCCAGAGCTGCGCTCACTATTCTGCTGGTACAGACACTGTGTACATACATTACATTACTTATCCTGTATTATACTCCAGAGCTGCGCTCACTATTCTGCTGGTGCAGTCACTGTGTACATACATTACTTATCCTGTATTATACTCCAGAGCTGTGCTCACTATTCTGCTGGTCACTGTGTACATACATTACATAAGTTATCCTGTATTATACTCCAGAGCAGCGCTCCCTATTCTGCTGGGACAGTCACTGTGTACATACATTACATTACTTCTCCTGTATTATACTCCAGAGCTGTGCTCACTATTCTGCTGGTACAGTCACTGTGTACATACATTACATTACTTCTCCTGTATTATACTCCAGAGCTGTGCTCACTATTCTGCTGGTACAGTCACTGTGTACATACATTACATTACTTATCCTGTATTATACTCCAGAGCTGCGCTCACGATTCTGCTGGTACAGTCACTGTGTACATACATTACATTACTTATCCTGTATTATCCTCCGGAGCTGCGCTCACTATTCTGCTGGTCACTGTGTACATACATTACATTACTTATCCTGTATTATACTCCAGAGCTGCGCTCACTATTCTGCTGGTGCAGTCACTGTGTACATACATTACATTACTTATCCTGTACTATACTCCAGAGCTGCGCTCACTATTCTGATGGTGCAGTCACTGTGTACATACATTACATTACTTATCCTGTATTATACTCCAGAGCAGCGCTCCCTATTCTGCTGGGACAGTCACTGTGTACATACACACATTACTTATCCTGTATTATACTCCAGAGCTGCGCTCACGATTCTGCTGGTACAGTCACTGTGTACATACATTACATTACTTATCCTGTATTATCCTCCAGAGCTGCGCTCACTATTCTGCTGGTCACTCTGTACATACATTACATTACTTATCCTGTATTATACTCCAGAGCTGCGCTCACGATTCTGCTGGTCACTGTGTACATACATTACATTACTTATCCTGTATTATACTCCAGAGCTGTGCTCACTATTCTGCTGGTACAGTCACTGTGTACATACATTACATTACTTATCCTGTATTATACCCCAGAGCTGCGCTCACTATTCTGCTGGTCACTCTGTACATACATTACATTACTTATCCTGTATTATACTCCAGAGCTGCGCTCACGATTCTGCTGGTCACTGTGTACATACATTACATTACTTATCCTGTATTATACTCCAGAGCTGCGCTCACTATTCTGCTGGTACAGTCACTGTGTACATACATTACATTACTTATCCTGTATTATACCCCAGAGCTGCGCTCACTATTCTGCTGGTACAGTCACTGTGTACATACATTACTTATCCTGTATTATACTCCAGAGCTGCACTCACTATTCTGCTGGTGCAGTCACTGTGTACATACATTACATTACTTATCCTGTATTATACTCCAGAGCTGCGCTCACTATTCTGCTGGTCACTGTGTACATACATTACATTACTTATCCTGTATTATACTCCAGAGCTGCGCTCACTATTCTGCTGGTCACTGTGTACATACATTACATTACTTATCCTGTATTATACTCCAGAGCTGCGCTCACTATTCTGCTGGTGCAGTCACTGTGTACATACATTACATTACTTATCCTGTATTATACTCCAGAGCTGCGCTCACTATTCTGCTGGTACAGTCACTGTGTACATACATTACATTACTTATCCTGTATTATACTCCAGAGCTGCGCTCACTATTCTGCTGGTGCAGTCACTGTGTACATACATTACATTACTTATCCTGTATTATACTCCAGAGCTGCGCTCACTATTCTGCTGGTACAGTCACTGTGTACATACATTACATTACTTATCCTGTATTATACTCCAGAGCTGCGCTCACTATTCTGCTGGTGCAGTCACTGTGTACATACATTACATTTCTTATCCTGTATTATCCTCCAGAGCTGCGCTCACTATTCTGCTGGTCACTGTGTACATACATTACATTACTTATCCTGAATTATACTCCAGAGCTGCGCTCACTATTCTGCTGGTACAGTCACTGTGTACATACATTACATTACTTATCCTGTATTATACTCCAGGGCTGCGCTCACTATTCTGCTGGTACAGTCACTGTGTACATACATTACATTACTTATCCTGTATTATACTCCAGTGCTGTGCTCACTATTCTGCTGGTACAGTCACTGAGTACATACATTACATTACTTATCCTGTATTATACTCCAGTGCTGTGCTCACTATTCTGCTGGTACAGTCACTGTGTACATACATTACATTACTTATCCTGTATTATACTCCAGAGCTGCGCTCACTATTCTGCTGGTACAGTCACTGTGTACATACATTACATTACTTATCCTGTATCATACTCCAGAGCTGCGCTCACTATTCTGCTGGTACAGTCACTGTGTACATACATTACTTATCCTGTATTATACTCCAGAGCTGCGCTCACTATTCTGCTGGTACAGTCACTGTGTACATACATTACATTACTTATCCTGTATTATACTCCAGAGCTGCGCTCACTATTCTGCTGGTACAGTTACTGTGTGCATACATTACATTACTTATCCTGTATTATACTCCAGAGCTGTGCTCACTATTCTGCTGGTACAGTCACTGTGTACATACATTACATTACTTATCCTGTATTATACTCCAGAGCTGCGCTCACTATTCTGCTGGTACAGTCACTGTGTACATACATTACATTACTTATCCTGTATTATACTCCAGAGCTGCGCTCACTATTCTGCTGGTGCAGTCACTGTGTACATACATTACATTACTTATCTTGTATTATACTCCAGAGCTGCGCTCACTATTCTGCTGGTGCAGTCACTGTGTACATACATTACATTACTTATCCTGTATTATCCTCCAGAGCTGCGCTCACTATTCTGCTGGTACAGTCACTGTGTATATACATTACAATACTTATCCTGTATTATACCCCAGAGCTGCGCTCACTATTCTGCTGGTACAGTCACTGTGTACATACATTACATTACTTATCCTGTATTATCCTCCAGAGCTGCGCTCACTATTCTGCTGGTCACTGTGTACATACATTACATTACTTATCCTGTATTATACTCCAGAGCTGCGCTCACTATTCTGCTGGTACAGTCACTGTGTACATACATTACATTACTTATCCTGTATTATACTCCAGAGCTGCGCTCACTATTCTGCTGGTACAGTTACTGTGTGCATACATTACATTACTTCTCCTGTATTATACTCCAGAGCTGTGCTCACTATTCTGCTGGTCACTGTGTACATACATTACATTACTTATCCTGTATTATACTCCAGAGCTGCGCTCACTATTCTGCTGGTCACTGTGTACATACATTACATTACTTATCCTGTATTATACCTCAGAGCTGTGCTCACTATTCTGCTGGTACAGTCACTGTGTACATACATTACATTACTTATCCTGTATTATACTCCAGAGCTGCGCTCACTATTCTACTGGTCACTGTGTACATACATTACATTACTTATCCTGTATTATACTCCAGAGCTGCGCTCACTATTCTGCTGGTACAGTCACTGTGTACATACATTACATTACTTATCCGGTATTATACTCCAGAGCTGCGCTCACTATTCTGCTGGTACAGTCACTGTGTACATACATTACATTACTTATCCTGTATTATACTCCAGAGCTGCGCTCACTATTCTGCTGGTACAGTTACTGTGTGCATACATTACATTACTTCTCCTGTATTATACTCCAGAGCTGTGCTCACTATTCTGCTGGTCACTGTGTACATACATTACATTACTTATCCTGTATTATGCTCCAGAGCTGCGCTCACGATTCTGCTGGTGCAGTCACTGTGTACATACATTACATTACTTATCCTGTATTATACTCCAGAGCTGTGCTCACTATTCTGCTGGTACAGTCACTGTGTACATACATTACATTACTTATCCTGTATTATACTCCAGAGCTGTGCTCACTATTCTGCTGGTACAGTCACTGTGTACATACATTACATTACTTATCCGGTATTATACTCCAGAGCTGCGCTCACTATTCTGCTGGTACAGTCACTGTGTACATACATTACATTACTTATCCTGTATTATACTCCAGAGCTGTGCTCACTATTCTGCTGGTACAGTCACTGTGTACATACATTACATTACTTATCCTGTATTATACTCCAGAGCTGCGCTCACTATTCTGCTGGTCACTGTGTACATACATTACATTACTTATCCTGTATTATACTCCAGAGCTGCGCTCACTATTCTGCTGGTACAGTCACTGTGTACATACATTACATTACTTATCCGGTATTATACTCCAGAGCTGCGCTCACTATTCTGCTGGTACAGTCACTGTGTACATACATTACATTACTTATCCTGTATTATACTCCAGAGCTGCGCTCACTATTCTGCTGGTACAGTCACTGTGTACATACATTACACTGCTTATCCTGTATTATACCTCAGAGCTGTGCTCACTATTCTGCTGGTACAGTCACTGTGTACATACATTACTTATCCTGTATTATACTCCAGAGCTGCGCTCACTATTCTGCTGGTACAGTCACTGTGTACATACATTACACTGCTTATCCTGTATTATACCTCAGAGCTGTGCTCACTATTCTGCTGGTACAGTCACTGTGTACATACATTACTTATCCTGTATTATACTCCAGAGCTGCGCTCACTATTCTGCTGGTACAGTCACTGTGTACATACATTACATTACTTATCCTGTATTATACTCCAGAGCTGCGCTCACTATTCTGCTGGTACAGTCACTGTGTACATACATTACATTACTTATCCTGTATTATACTCCAGAGCTGCGCTCACTATTCTGCTGGTACAGTCACTGTGTACAATACATTACTTATCCTGTATTATACTCCAGAGCTGCGCTCACTATTCTGCTGGTACAGTCACTGTGTACAATACATTACTTATCCTGTATTATACTCCAGAGCTGCGCTCACTATTCTGCTGGAACAGTCACTGTGTACATACATTACATTACTTATCCTGTATTATACTCCAGAGCTGCGCTCACTATTCTGCTGGTCACTGTGTACATACATTACATTACTTATCCTGTATTATACTCCAGAGCTGCGCTCACTATTCTACTGGTCACTGTGTACATACATTACATTACTTATCCTGTATTATACTCCAGAGCTGTGCTCACTATTCTGCTGGTACAGTCACTGTGTACATACATTACATTACTTATCCTGTATTATACTCCAGTGCTGTGCTCACTATTCTGCTGGTACAGTCACTGAGTACATACATTACATTACTTATCCTGTATTATACTCCAGTGCTGTGCTCACTATTCTGCTGGTACAGTCACTGAGTACATACATTACATTACTTATCCTGTATTATACTCCAGAGCTGTGCTCACTATTCTGCTGGTACAGTCACTGTGTACATACATTACATTACTTATCCTGTATTATACTCCAGAGCTGCGCTCACTATTCTGCTGGTACAGTCACTGTGTACATACATTACATTACTTATCCTGTATTATACTCCAGAGCTGCGCTCACTATTCTGCTGGTGCAGTCACTGTGTACATACATTACATTACTTATCTTGTATTATACTCCAGAGCTGCGCTCACTATTCTGCTGGTACAGTCACTGTGTACATACATTACATTACTTATCCTGTATTATCCTCCAGAGCTGCGCTCACTATTCTGCTGGTACAGTCACTGTGTATATACATTACAATACTTATCCTGTATTATACCCCAGAGCTGCGCTCACTATTCTGCTGGTACAGTCACTGTGTACATACATTACATTACTTATCCTGTATTATCCTCCAGAGCTGCGCTCACTATTCTGCTGGTCACTGTGTACATACATTACATTACTTATCCTGTATTATACTCCAGAGCTGCGCTCACTATTCTGCTGGTACAGTCACTGTGTACATACATTACATTACTTATCCTGTATTATACTCCAGAGCTGCGCTCACTATTCTGCTGGTACAGTTACTGTGTGCATACATTACATTACTTATCCTGTATTATACTCCAGAGCTGCGCTCACTATTCTGCTGGTCACTGTGTACATACATTACATTACTTATCCTGTATTATACTCCAGAGCTGCGCTCACTATTCTACTGGTCACTGTGTACATACATTACATTACTTATCCTGTATTATACTCCAGAGCTGCGCTCACTATTCTGCTGGTACAGTCACTGTGTACATACATTACATTACTTATCCGGTATTATACTCCAGAGCTGCGCTCACTATTCTGCTGGTACAGTCACTGTGTACATACATTACATTACTTATCCTGTATTATACTCCAGAGCTGCGCTCACTATTCTGCTGGTACAGTTACTGTGTGCATACATTACATTACTTCTCCTGTATTATACTCCAGAGCTGTGCTCACTATTCTGCTGGTCACTGTGTACATACATTACATTACTTATCCTGTATTATGCTCCAGAGCTGCGCTCACGATTCTGCTGGTGCAGTCACTGTGTACATACATTACATTACTTATCCTGTATTATACTCCAGAGCTGTGCTCACTATTCTGCTGGTACAGTCACTGTGTACATACATTACATTACTTATCCTGTATTATACTCCAGAGCTGTGCTCACTATTCTGCTGGTACAGTCACTGTGTACATACATTACATTACTTATCCGGTATTATACTCCAGAGCTGCGCTCACTATTCTGCTGGTACAGTCACTGTGTACATACATTACATTACTTATCCTGTATTATACTCCAGAGCTGTGCTCACTATTCTGCTGGTACAGTCACTGTGTACATACATTACATTACTTATCCTGTATTATACTCCAGAGCTGCGCTCACTATTCTGCTGGTCACTGTGTACATACATTACATTACTTATCCTGTATTATACTCCAGAGCTGCGCTCACTATTCTGCTGGTCACTGTGTACATACATTACATTACTTATCCTGTATTATACTCCAGAGCTGCGCTCACTATTCTGCTGGTCACTGTGTACATACATTACATTACTTATCCTGTATTATACTCCAGAGCTGCGCTCACTATTCTGCTGGTCACTGTGTACATACATTACATTACTTATCCTGTATTATACTCCAGAGCTGCGCTCACTATTCTGCTGGTACAGTCACTGTGTACATACATTACATTACTTATCCGGTATTATACTCCAGAGCTGCGCTCACTATTCTGCTGGTACAGTCACTGTGTACATACATTACATTACTTATCCTGTATTATACTCCAGAGCTGCGCTCACTATTCTGCTGGTACAGTCACTGTGTACATACATTACACTGCTTATCCTGTATTATACCTCAGAGCTGTGCTCACTATTCTGCTGGTACAGTCACTGTGTACATACATTACTTATCCTGTATTATACTCCAGAGCTGCGCTCACTATTCTGCTGGTACAGTCACTGTGTACATACATTACACTGCTTATCCTGTATTATACCTCAGAGCTGTGCTCACTATTCTGCTGGTACAGTCACTGTGTACATACATTACTTATCCTGTATTATACTCCAGAGCTGCGCTCACTATTCTGCTGGTACAGTCACTGTGTACATACATTACATTACTTATCCTGTATTATACTCCAGAGCTGTGCTCACTATTCTGCTGGTACAGTCACTGTGTACAATACATTACTTATCCTGTATTATACTCCAGAGCTGCGCTCACTATTCTGCTGGTACAGTCACTGTGTACAATACATTACTTATCCTGTATTATACTCCAGAGCTGCGCTCACTATTCTGCTGGTACAGTCACTGTGTACATACATTACATTACTTATCCTGTATTATACTCCAGAGCTGCGCTCACTATTCTGCTGGTCACTGTGTACATACATTACATTACTTATCCTGTATTATACTCCAGAGCTGCGCTCACTATTCTACTGGTCACTGTGTACATACATTACATTACTTATCCTGTATTATACTCCAGAGCTGCGCTCACTATTCTGCTGGTACAGTCACTGTGTACATACATTACATTACTTATCCGGTATTATACTCCAGAGCTGCGCTCACTATTCTGCTGGTACAGTCACTGTGTACATACATTACATTACTTATCCTGTATTATACTCCAGAGCTGCGCTCACTATTCTTCTGGTGCAGTCACTGTGTACATACATTACATTACTTATCCTGTATTATACTCCAGAGCTGCGCTCACTATTCTGCTGGTACAGTCACTGTGTACATACATTACATTACTTATCCGGTATTATACTCCAGAGCTGCGCTCACTATTCTGCTGGTACAGTCACTGTGTACATACATTACATTACTTATCCTGTATTATACTCCAGAGCTGTGCTCACTATTCTGCTGGTACAGTCACTGTGTACATACATTACATTACTTATCCTGTATTATCCTCCAGAGCTGCGCTCACTATTCTGCTGGTACAGTCACTGTGTACATACATTACATTACTTATCCTGTATTATACTCCAGAGCTGCGCTCACTATTCTTCTGGTGCAGTCACTGTGTACATACATTACATTACTTATCCTGTATTATACTCCAGAGCTGCGCTCACTATTCTGCTGGTACAGTCACTGTGTACATACATTACATTACTTATCCGGTATTATACTCCAGAGCTGCGCTCACTATTCTGCTGGTACAGTCACTGTGTACATACATTACATTACTTATCCTGTATTATACTCCAGAGCTGTGCTCACTATTCTGCTGGTACAGTCACTGTGTACATACATTACATTACTTATCCTGTATTATACCTCAGAGCTGTGCTCACTATTCTGCTGGTACAGTCACTGTGTACATACATTACATTGCTTATCCTGTATTATACCCCAGAGCTGCGCTCACTATTCTGCTGGTGCAGTCACTGTGTACATACATTACATTACTTATCCTGTATTATACCCCAGAGCTGCGCTCACTATTCTGCTGGTACAGTCACTGTGTACATACATTACATTACTTATCGCGTATTATACCCCAGAGCTGCGCTCACTATTCTGCTGGTGCAGTCACTGTGTACATACATTACATTACTTCTCCTGTATTATACTCCAGAGCTGCGCTCACTATTCTGATGGTGCAGTCACTGTGTACATACATTACATTACTTATCCTGTATTATACCCCAGAGCTGCGCTCACTATTCTGCTGGTACAGTCACTGTGTACATACATTACATTACTTATCCTGTATTATACTCCAGAGCTGCGCTCACTATTCTGCTGGTACAGTCACTAGGTACATACATTACTTATCCTGTATTATACCCCAGATCTGCGCTCACTATTCTGCTGGTGCAGTCACTGTGTATATACATTACATTACTTCTCCTGTATTATACTCCAGAGCTGCGCTCACTATTCTGATGGTACAGTCACTGTGTACATACATTACATTACTTATCCTGTATTATACTCCAGAGCTGCGCTCACTATTCTGCTGGTGCAGTCACTGTGTACATACATTACATTACTTATCCTGTATTATACCCCAGAGCTGCACTCACTATTCTGCTGGTACAGTCACTGTGTACATACATTACATTACTTATCCTGTATTATACTCCAGAGCTGCGCTCACTATTCTGCTGGTACAGTCACTGTGTACATACATTACATTACTTATCCTGTATTATACTCCAGAGCTGTGCTCACTATTCTGCTGGTACAGTCACTGTGTACATACATTACATTACTTATCCGGTATTATACTCCAGAGCTGCGCTCACTATTCTGCTAATACAGACACTGTGTACATACATTACATTACTTATCCTGTATTATGCTCCAGAGCTGCGCTCACTATTCTGCTGGTGCAGTCACTGTGTACATACATTACTTATCCTGTATTATACTCCAGAGCTGCGCTCACTATTCTGCTGGTCACTGTGTACATACATTACATTACGTATCCTGTATTATACTCCAGAGCTGCGCTCACTATTCTGCTGGTGCAGTCACTGTGTACATACATTACATTACTTATCCTGTATTATACTCCAGAGCTGCGCTCACTATTCTGCTGCTGCAGTCACTGTGTACATACATTACATTACTTATCCTGTATTATACTCCAGAGCTGCGCTCACTATTCTGCTGGTGCAGTCACTGTGTACATACATTACATTACTTATCCTGTATTATACTCCAGAGCTGCGCTCACTATTCTGCTGGTACAGTCACTGTGTACATACATTACATTACTTATCCTGTATTATACTCCAGAGCTGCGCTCACTATTCTGCTGTTACAGTCACTAGGTACATACATTACATTACTTATCCTGTATTATACCCCAGAGCTGCGCTCACTATTCTGCTGGTGCAGTCACTGTGTACATACATTACTTATCCTGTATTATACTCCAGAGCTGCGCTCACTATTCTGCTGGTACAGACACTGTGTACATACATTACATTACTTATCCTGTATTATACTCCAGAGCTGCGCTCACTATTCTGCTGGTGCAGTCACTGTGTACATACATTACATAAGTTATCCTGTATTATACTCCAGAGCAGCGCTCCCTATTCTGCTGGGACAGTCACTGTGTACATACATTACATTACTTCTCCTGTATTATACTCCAGAGCTGTGCTCACTATTCTGCTGGTACAGTCACTGTGTACATACATTACATTACTTCTCCTGTATTATACTCCAGAGCTGTGCTCACTATTCTGCTGGTACAGTCACTGTGTACATACATTACATTACTTATCCTGTATTATACTCCAGAGCTGCGCTCACGATTCTGCTGGTACAGTCACTGTGTACATACATTACATTACTTATCCTGTATTATCCTCCGGAGCTGCGCTCACTATTCTGCTGGTCACTGTGTACATACATTACATTACTTATCCTGTATTATACTCCAGAGCTGCGCTCACTATTCTGCTGGTGCAGTCACTGTGTACATACATTACATTACTTATCCTGTATTATACTCCAGAGCAGCGCTCCCTATTCTGCTGGGACAGTCACTGTGTACATACACACATTACTTATCCTGTATTATACTCCAGAGCTGCGCTCACGATTCTGCTGGTACAGTCACTGTGTACATACATTACATTACTTATCCTGTATTATCCTCCAGAGCTGCGCTCACTATTCTGCTGGTCACTCTGTACATACATTACATTACTTATCCTGTATTATACTCCAGAGCTGCGCTCACGATTCTGCTGGTCACTGTGTACATACATTACATTACTTATCCTGTATTATACTCCAGAGCTGCGCTCACTATTCTGCTGGTACAGTCACTGTGTACATACATTACATTACTTATCCTGTATTATACCCCAGAGCTGCGCTCACTATTCTGCTGGTACAGTCACTGTGTACATACATTACATTACTTATCCTGTATTATACCCCAGAGCTGCGCTCACTATTCTGCTGGTACAGTCACTGTGTACATACATTACTTATCCTGTATTATACTCCAGAGCTGCACTCACTATTCTGCTGGTGCAGTCACTGTGTACATACATTACATTACTTATCCTGTATTATACTCCAGAGCTGCGCTCATGATTCTGCTGGTACAGTCACTGTGTACATACATTACATTTCTTATCCTGTATTATCCTCCAGAGCTGCGCTCACTATTCTGCTGGTCACTGTGTACATACATTACATTACTTATCCTGAATTATACTCCAGAGCTGCGCTCACTATTCTGCTGGTACAGTCACTGTGTACATACATTACATTACTTATCCTGTATTATACTCCAGGGCTGCGCTCACTATTCTGCTGGTACAGTCACTGTGTACATACATTACATTACTTATCCTGAATTATACTCCAGAGCTGTGCTCACTATTCTGCTGGTACAGTCACTGTGTACATTACATTACTTATCCTGTATTATACTCCAGTGCTGTGCTCACTATTCTGCTGGTACAGTCACTGTGTACATACATTACATTACTTATCCTGTATTATACTCCAGAGCTGCGCTCACTATTCTGCTGGTACAGTCACTGTGTACATACATTACATTACTTATCCTGTATCATACTCCAGAGCTGCGCTCACTATTCTGCTGGTACAGTCACTGTGTACATACATTACTTATCCTGTATTATACTCCAGAGCTGCGCTCACTATTCTGCTGGTACAGTCACTGTGTACATACATTACATTACTTATCCTGTATTATACTCCAGAGCTGCGCTCACTATTCTGCTGGTACAGTTACTGTGTGCATACATTACATTACTTATCCTGTATTATACTCCAGAGCTGTGCTCACTATTCTGCTGGTACAGTCACTGTGTACATACATTACATTACTTATCCTGTATTATACTCCAGAGCTGCGCTCACTATTCTGCTGGTACAGTCACTGTGTACATACATTACATTACTTATCCTGTATTATACTCCAGAGCTGCGCTCACTATTCTGAAGGTGCAGTCACTGTGTACATACATTACATTACTTATCTTGTATTATACTCCAGAGCTGCGCTCACTATTCTGCTGGTACAGTCACTGTGTACATACATTACATTACTTATCCGGTATTATACTCCAGAGCTGCGCTCACTATTCTGCTGGTACAGTCACTGTGTACATACATTACATTACTTATCCTGTATTATACTCCAGAGCTGCGCTCACTATTCTGCTGGTACAGTCACTGTGTACATACATTACACTGCTTATCCTGTATTATACCTCAGAGCTGTGCTCACTATTCTGCTGGTACAGTCACTGTGTACATACATTACTTATCCTGTATTATACTCCAGAGCTGCGCTCACTATTCTGCTGGTACAGTCACTGTGTACATACATTACACTGCTTATCCTGTATTATACCTCAGAGCTGTGCTCACTATTCTGCTGGTACAGTCACTGTGTACATACATTACTTATCCTGTATTATACTCCAGAGCTGCGCTCACTATTCTGCTGGTACAGTCACTGTGTACATACATTACATTACTTATCCTGTATTATACTCCAGAGCTGCGCTCACTATTCTGCTGGTACAGTCACTGTGTACATACATTACATTACTTATCCTGTATTATACTCCAGAGCTGCGCTCACTATTCTGCTGGTACAGTCACTGTGTACAATACATTACTTATCCTGTATTATACTCCAGAGCTGCGCTCACTATTCTGCTGGTACAGTCACTGTGTACAATACATTACTTATCCTGTATTATACTCCAGAGCTGCGCTCACTATTCTGCTGGAACAGTCACTGTGTACATACATTACATTACTTATCCTGTATTATACTCCAGAGCTGCGCTCACTATTCTGCTGGTCACTGTGTACATACATTACATTACTTATCCTGTATTATACTCCAGAGCTGCGCTCACTATTCTACTGGTCACTGTGTACATACATTACATTACTTATCCTGTATTATACTCCAGAGCTGTGCTCACTATTCTGCTGGTACAGTCACTGTGTACATACATTACATTACTTATCCTGTATTATACTCCAGTGCTGTGCTCACTATTCTGCTGGTACAGTCACTGAGTACATACATTACATTACTTATCCTGTATTATACTCCAGTGCTGTGCTCACTATTCTGCTGGTACAGTCACTGAGTACATACATTACATTACTTATCCTGTATTATACTCCAGAGCTGTGCTCACTATTCTGCTGGTACAGTCACTGTGTACATACATTACATTACTTATCCTGTATTATACTCCAGAGCTGCGCTCACTATTCTGCTGGTACAGTCACTGTGTACATACATTACATTACTTATCCTGTATTATACTCCAGAGCTGCGCTCACTATTCTGCTGGTGCAGTCACTGTGTACATACATTACATTACTTATCTTGTATTATACTCCAGAGCTGCGCTCACTATTCTGCTGGTACAGTCACTGTGTACATACATTACATTACTTATCCTGTATTATCCTCCAGAGCTGCGCTCACTATTCTGCTGGTACAGTCACTGTGTATATACATTACAATACTTATCCTGTATTATACCCCAGAGCTGCGCTCACTATTCTGCTGGTACAGTCACTGTGTACATACATTACATTACTTATCCTGTATTATCCTCCAGAGCTGCGCTCACTATTCTGCTGGTCACTGTGTACATACATTACATTACTTATCCTGTATTATACTCCAGAGCTGCGCTCACTATTCTGCTGGTACAGTCACTGTGTACATACATTACATTACTTATCCTGTATTATACTCCAGAGCTGCGCTCACTATTCTGCTGGTACAGTTACTGTGTGCATACATTACATTACTTATCCTGTATTATACTCCAGAGCTGCGCTCACTATTCTGCTGGTCACTGTGTACATACATTACATTACTTATCCTGTATTATACTCCAGAGCTGCGCTCACTATTCTACTGGTCACTGTGTACATACATTACATTACTTATCCTGTATTATACTCCAGAGCTGCGCTCACTATTCTGCTGGTACAGTCACTGTGTACATACATTACATTACTTATCCGGTATTATACTCCAGAGCTGCGCTCACTATTCTGCTGGTACAGTCACTGTGTACATACATTACATTACTTATCCTGTATTATACTCCAGAGCTGCGCTCACTATTCTGCTGGTACAGTTACTGTGTGCATACATTACATTACTTCTCCTGTATTATACTCCAGAGCTGTGCTCACTATTCTGCTGGTCACTGTGTACATACATTACATTACTTATCCTGTATTATGCTCCAGAGCTGCGCTCACGATTCTGCTGGTGCAGTCACTGTGTACATACATTACATTACTTATCCTGTATTATACTCCAGAGCTGTGCTCACTATTCTGCTGGTACAGTCACTGTGTACATACATTACATTACTTATCCTGTATTATACTCCAGAGCTGTGCTCACTATTCTGCTGGTACAGTCACTGTGTACATACATTACATTACTTATCCGGTATTATACTCCAGAGCTGCGCTCACTATTCTGCTGGTACAGTCACTGTGTACATACATTACATTACTTATCCTGTATTATACTCCAGAGCTGTGCTCACTATTCTGCTGGTACAGTCACTGTGTACATACATTACATTACTTATCCTGTATTATACTCCAGAGCTGCGCTCACTATTCTGCTGGTCACTGTGTACATACATTACATTACTTATCCTGTATTATACTCCAGAGCTGCGCTCACTATTCTGCTGGTCACTGTGTACATACATTACATTACTTATCCTGTATTATACTCCAGAGCTGCGCTCACTATTCTGCTGGTCACTGTGTACATACATTACATTACTTATCCTGTATTATACTCCAGAGCTGCGCTCACTATTCTGCTGGTCACTGTGTACATACATTACATTACTTATCCTGTATTATACTCCAGAGCTGCGCTCACTATTCTGCTGGTACAGTCACTGTGTACATACATTACATTACTTATCCGGTATTATACTCCAGAGCTGCGCTCACTATTCTGCTGGTACAGTCACTGTGTACATACATTACATTACTTATCCTGTATTATACTCCAGAGCTGCGCTCACTATTCTGCTGGTACAGTCACTGTGTACATACATTACACTGCTTATCCTGTATTATACCTCAGAGCTGTGCTCACTATTCTGCTGGTACAGTCACTGTGTACATACATTACTTATCCTGTATTATACTCCAGAGCTGCGCTCACTATTCTGCTGGTACAGTCACTGTGTACATACATTACACTGCTTATCCTGTATTATACCTCAGAGCTGTGCTCACTATTCTGCTGGTACAGTCACTGTGTACATACATTACTTATCCTGTATTATACTCCAGAGCTGCGCTCACTATTCTGCTGGTACAGTCACTGTGTACATACATTACATTACTTATCCTGTATTATACTCCAGAGCTGTGCTCACTATTCTGCTGGTACAGTCACTGTGTACAATACATTACTTATCCTGTATTATACTCCAGAGCTGCGCTCACTATTCTGCTGGTACAGTCACTGTGTACAATACATTACTTATCCTGTATTATACTCCAGAGCTGCGCTCACTATTCTGCTGGTACAGTCACTGTGTACATACATTACATTACTTATCCTGTATTATACTCCAGAGCTGCGCTCACTATTCTGCTGGTCACTGTGTACATACATTACATTACTTATCCTGTATTATACTCCAGAGCTGCGCTCACTATTCTACTGGTCACTGTGTACATACATTACATTACTTATCCTGTATTATACTCCAGAGCTGCGCTCACTATTCTGCTGGTACAGTCACTGTGTACATACATTACATTACTTATCCGGTATTATACTCCAGAGCTGCGCTCACTATTCTGCTGGTACAGTCACTGTGTACATACATTACATTACTTATCCTGTATTATACTCCAGAGCTGCGCTCACTATTCTTCTGGTGCAGTCACTGTGTACATACATTACATTACTTATCCTGTATTATACTCCAGAGCTGCGCTCACTATTCTGCTGGTACAGTCACTGTGTACATACATTACATTACTTATCCGGTATTATACTCCAGAGCTGCGCTCACTATTCTGCTGGTACAGTCACTGTGTACATACATTACATTACTTATCCTGTATTATACTCCAGAGCTGTGCTCACTATTCTGCTGGTACAGTCACTGTGTACATACATTACATTACTTATCCTGTATTATCCTCCAGAGCTGCGCTCACTATTCTGCTGGTACAGTCACTGTGTACATACATTACATTACTTATCCTGTATTATACTCCAGAGCTGCGCTCACTATTCTTCTGGTGCAGTCACTGTGTACATACATTACATTACTTATCCTGTATTATACTCCAGAGCTGCGCTCACTATTCTGCTGGTACAGTCACTGTGTACATACATTACATTACTTATCCGGTATTATACTCCAGAGCTGCGCTCACTATTCTGCTGGTACAGTCACTGTGTACATACATTACATTACTTATCCTGTATTATACTCCAGAGCTGTGCTCACTATTCTGCTGGTACAGTCACTGTGTACATACATTACATTACTTATCCTGTATTATACCTCAGAGCTGTGCTCACTATTCTGCTGGTACAGTCACTGTGTACATACATTACATTGCTTATCCTGTATTATACCCCAGAGCTGCGCTCACTATTCTGCTGGTGCAGTCACTGTGTACATACATTACATTACTTATCCTGTATTATACCCCAGAGCTGCGCTCACTATTCTGCTGGTACAGTCACTGTGTACATACATTACATTACTTATCGCGTATTATACCCCAGAGCTGCGCTCACTATTCTGCTGGTGCAGTCACTGTGTACATACATTACATTACTTCTCCTGTATTATACTCCAGAGCTGCGCTCACTATTCTGATGGTGCAGTCACTGTGTACATACATTACATTACTTATCCTGTATTATACCCCAGAGCTGCGCTCACTATTCTGCTGGTACAGTCACTGTGTACATACATTACATTACTTATCCTGTATTATACTCCAGAGCTGCGCTCACTATTCTGCTGGTACAGTCACTAGGTACATACATTACTTATCCTGTATTATACCCCAGATCTGCGCTCACTATTCTGCTGGTGCAGTCACTGTGTATATACATTACATTACTTATCCTGTATTATACTCCAGAGCTGCGCTCACTATTCTGCTGGTGCAGTCACTGTGTACATACATTACATTACTTATCCTGTATTATACCCCAGAGCTGCACTCACTATTCTGCTGGTACAGTCACTGTGTACATACATTACATTACTTATCCTGTATTATACTCCAGAGCTGCGCTCACTATTCTGCTGGTACAGTCACTGTGTACATACATTACATTACTTATCCTGTATTATACTCCAGAGCTGTGCTCACTATTCTGCTGGTACAGTCACTGTGTACATACATTACATTACTTATCCGGTATTATACTCCAGAGCTGCGCTCACTATTCTGCTAATACAGACACTGTGTACATACATTACATTACTTATCCTGTATTATGCTCCAGAGCTGCGCTCACTATTCTGCTGGTGCAGTCACTGTGTACATACATTACTTATCCTGTATTATACTCCAGAGCTGCGCTCACTATTCTGCTGGTCACTGTGTACATACATTACATTACGTATCCTGTATTATACTCCAGAGCTGCGCTCACTATTCTGCTGGTGCAGTCACTGTGTACATACATTACATTACTTATCCTGTATTATACTCCAGAGCTGCGCTCACTATTCTGCTGCTGCAGTCACTGTGTACATACATTACATTACTTATCCTGTATTATACTCCAGAGCTGCGCTCACTATTCTGCTGGTGCAGTCACTGTGTACATACATTACATTACTTATCCTGTATTATACTCCAGAGCTGCGCTCACTATTCTGCTGGTACAGTCACTGTGTACATACATTACATTACTTATCCTGTATTATACTCCAGAGCTGCGCTCACTATTCTGCTGTTACAGTCACTAGGTACATACATTACATTACTTATCCTGTATTATACCCCAGAGCTGCGCTCACTATTCTGCTGGTGCAGTCACTGTGTACATACATTACTTATCCTGTATTATACTCCAGAGCTGCGCTCACTATTCTGCTGGTACAGACACTGTGTACATACATTACATTACTTATCCTGTATTATACTCCAGAGCTGCGCTCACTATTCTGCTGGTGCAGTCACTGTGTACATACATTACATAAGTTATCCTGTATTATACTCCAGAGCAGCGCTCCCTATTCTGCTGGGACAGTCACTGTGTACATACATTACATTACTTCTCCTGTATTATACTCCAGAGCTGTGCTCACTATTCTGCTGGTACAGTCACTGTGTACATACATTACATTACTTCTCCTGTATTATACTCCAGAGCTGTGCTCACTATTCTGCTGGTACAGTCACTGTGTACATACATTACATTACTTATCCTGTATTATACTCCAGAGCTGCGCTCACGATTCTGCTGGTACAGTCACTGTGTACATACATTACATTACTTATCCTGTATTATCCTCCGGAGCTGCGCTCACTATTCTGCTGGTCACTGTGTACATACATTACATTACTTATCCTGTATTATACTCCAGAGCTGCGCTCACTATTCTGCTGGTGCAGTCACTGTGTACATACATTACATTACTTATCCTGTATTATACTCCAGAGCAGCGCTCCCTATTCTGCTGGGACAGTCACTGTGTACATACACACATTACTTATCCTGTATTATACTCCAGAGCTGCGCTCACGATTCTGCTGGTACAGTCACTGTGTACATACATTACATTACTTATCCTGTATTATCCTCCAGAGCTGCGCTCACTATTCTGCTGGTCACTCTGTACATACATTACATTACTTATCCTGTATTATACTCCAGAGCTGCGCTCACGATTCTGCTGGTCACTGTGTACATACATTACATTACTTATCCTGTATTATACTCCAGAGCTGCGCTCACTATTCTGCTGGTACAGTCACTGTGTACATACATTACATTACTTATCCTGTATTATACCCCAGAGCTGCGCTCACTATTCTGCTGGTACAGTCACTGTGTACATACATTACATTACTTATCCTGTATTATACCCCAGAGCTGCGCTCACTATTCTGCTGGTACAGTCACTGTGTACATACATTACTTATCCTGTATTATACTCCAGAGCTGCACTCACTATTCTGCTGGTGCAGTCACTGTGTACATACATTACATTACTTATCCTGTATTATACTCCAGAGCTGCGCTCATGATTCTGCTGGTACAGTCACTGTGTACATACATTACATTTCTTATCCTGTATTATCCTCCAGAGCTGCGCTCACTATTCTGCTGGTCACTGTGTACATACATTACATTACTTATCCTGAATTATACTCCAGAGCTGCGCTCACTATTCTGCTGGTACAGTCACTGTGTACATACATTACATTACTTATCCTGTATTATACTCCAGGGCTGCGCTCACTATTCTGCTGGTACAGTCACTGTGTACATACATTACATTACTTATCCTGAATTATACTCCAGAGCTGTGCTCACTATTCTGCTGGTACAGTCACTGTGTACATTACATTACTTATCCTGTATTATACTCCAGTGCTGTGCTCACTATTCTGCTGGTACAGTCACTGTGTACATACATTACATTACTTATCCTGTATTATACTCCAGAGCTGCGCTCACTATTCTGCTGGTACAGTCACTGTGTACATACATTACATTACTTATCCTGTATCATACTCCAGAGCTGCGCTCACTATTCTGCTGGTACAGTCACTGTGTACATACATTACTTATCCTGTATTATACTCCAGAGCTGCGCTCACTATTCTGCTGGTACAGTCACTGTGTACATACATTACATTACTTATCCTGTATTATACTCCAGAGCTGCGCTCACTATTCTGCTGGTACAGTTACTGTGTGCATACATTACATTACTTATCCTGTATTATACTCCAGAGCTGTGCTCACTATTCTGCTGGTACAGTCACTGTGTACATACATTACATTACTTATCCTGTATTATACTCCAGAGCTGCGCTCACTATTCTGCTGGTACAGTCACTGTGTACATACATTACATTACTTATCCTGTATTATACTCCAGAGCTGCGCTCACTATTCTGAAGGTGCAGTCACTGTGTACATACATTACATTACTTATCTTGTATTATACTCCAGAGCTGCGCTCACTATTCTGCTGGTACAGTCACTGTGTACATACATTACATTACTTATCCTGTATTATCCTCCAGAGCTGCGCTCACTATTCTGCTGGTACAGTCACTGTGTATATACATTACAATACTTATCCTGTATTATACCCCAGAGCTGCGCTCACTATTCTGCTGGTACAGTCACTGTGTACATACATTACATTACTTATCCTGTATTATCCTCCAGAGCTGCGCTCACTATTCTGCTGGTCACTGTGTACATACATTACATTACTTATCCTGTATTATACTCCAGAGCTGCGCTCACTATTCTGCTGGTACAGTCACTGTGTACATACATTACATTACTTATCCTGTATTATACTCCAGAGCTGCGCTCACTATTCTGCTGGTACAGTTACTGTGTGCATACATTACATTACTTCTCCTGTATTATACTCCAGAGCTGTGCTCACTATTCTGCTGGTCACTGTGTACATACATTACATTACTTATCCTGTATTATACTCCAGAGCTGCGCTCACTATTCTGCTGGTACAGTCACTGTGTACATACATTACTTATCCTATATTATACTCCAGAGCTGCGCCCACTATTCTGCTGGTACAGTCAATGTGTAAATACATTACATTACTTATCCTGTATTATACTCCAGAGCTGCGCTCACTATTCTGCTGGTACAGTTACTGTGTGCATACATTACAATACTTATCCTGTATTATACTCCAGAGCTGCGCCCACTATTCTGCTGGTACAGTCAATGTGTACATACATTACATTACTTATCCTGTATTATACTCCAGAGCTGCGCTCACTATTCTGCTGGTACAGTCACTGTGTACATACATTACTTATCCTGTATTATACTCCAGAGCTGCGCCCACTATTCTGCTGGTACAGTCAATGTGTACATACATTACATTACTTATCCTGTATTATACTCCAGAGCTGCGCTCACTATTCTGCTGGTACAGTCACTGTGTACATACATTACATTACTTATCCTGTATTATACTCCAGAGCTGCGCTCAGTATTCTGCTGGTACAGTCACTGTGTACATACATTACATTACTTATCCCGTATTATGCTCCAGAGCTGCGCTCACGATTCTGCTGGTGCAGTCACTGTGTACATACATTACATTACTTATCCTGTATTATACTCCAGAGCTGCGCTCACTATTCTGCTGGTACAGTCACTGTGTACATACATTACATTACTTATCCTGTATTATACTCCAGAGCTGCGCTCACTATTCTGCTGGTACAGTCACTGTGTACATACATTACATTACTTATCCTGTATTATACTCCAGAGCTGCGCTCACTATTCTGCTGGTACAGTCACTGTGTACATTACATTACTTATCCTGTATTATACCCCAGAGCTGCACTCACTATTCTGCTGGTGCAGTCACTGTGTACATACATTACTTATCCTGTATTATACTCCAGAGCTGTGCTCACTATTCTGCTGGTACAGTCACTGTGTACATACATTACATTACTTATCCGGTATTATACTCCAGAGCTGCGCTCACTATTCTGCTGGTACAGTCACTGTGTACATACATTACATTACTTATCCTGTATTATACTCCAGAGCTGTGCTCACTATTCTGCTGGTACAGTCACTGTGTACATACATTACTTATCCTGTATTATACTCCAGAGCTGCACTCACTATTCTGCTGGTCACTGTGTACATACATTACATTACTTATCCTGTATTATACTCCAGAGCTGCGCTCACTATTCTGCTGGTCACTGTGTACATACATTACATTACTTATCCTGTATTATACTCCAGAGCTGTGCTCACTATTCTGCTGGTACAGTCACTGTGTACATACATTACATTACTTATCCTGTATTTTACTCCAGAGCTGCGCTCACTATTCTGCTGGTACAGTCACTGTGTACATACATGTACATTACTTATCCTGTATTATACTCCAGAGCTGTGCTCACTATTCTGCTGGTACAGTCACTGTGTACAATACATTACTTATCCTGTATTATACTCCAGAGCTGCGCTCACTATTCTGCTGGTACAGTCACTGTGTACAATACATTACTTATCCTGTATTATACTCCAGAGCTGTGCTCACTATTCTGCTGGAACAGTCACTGTGTACATACATTACATTACTTATCCTGTATTATACTCCAGAGCTGCGCTCACTATTCTGCTGGTCACTGTGTACATACATTACATTACTTATCCTGTATTATACTCCAGAGCTGCGCTCACTATTCTGCTAGTACAGTCACTGTGTACATACATTACATTACTTATCCGGTATTATACTCCAGAGCTGCGCTCACTATTCTGCTGGTACAGTCACTGTGTACATACATTACATTACTTATCCTGTATTATACTCCAGAGCTGCGCTCAACTATTCTTCTGGTGCAGTCACTGTGTACATACATTACATTACTTATCCTGTATTATACTCCAGAGCTGCGCTCACTATTCTGCTGGTACAGTCACTGTGTACATACATTACATTACTTATCCTGTATTATACTCCAGAGCTGCGCTCACTATTCTGCTGGTACAGTCACTGTGTACATACATTACATTACTTATCCTGTATTATACTCCAGAGCTGTGCTCACTATTCTGCTGGTACAGTCACTGTGTACATACATTACACTGCTTATCCTGTATTATACCTCAGAGCTGTGCTCACTATTCTGCTGGTACAGTCACTGTGTACATACATTATATTGCTTATCCTGTATTATACCCCAGAGCTGCGCTCACTATTCTGCTGGTGCAGTCACTGTGTACATACATTACATTACTTATCCTGTATTATACCCCAGAGCTGCGCTCACTATTCTGCTGGTACAGTCACTGTGTACATACATTACATTACTTATCGCGTATTATACCCCAGAGCTGCGCTCACTATTCTGCTGGTGCAGTCACTGTGTACATACATTACATTACTTCTCCTGTATTATACTCCAGAGCTGCGCTCACTATTCTGATGGTGCAGTCACTGTGTACATACATTACATTACTTATCCTGTATTATACTCCAGAGCTGCGCTCACTATTCTGCTGGTACAGTCACTGTGTACATACATTACATTACTTATCCTGTATTATACTCCAGAGCTGCGCTCACTATTCTGCTGGTGCAGTCACTGTGTACATACATTACATTACTTATCCTGTATTATACCCCAGAGCTGCGCTCACTATTCTGCTGGTACAGTCACTGTGTACATACATTACATTACTTATCCTGTATTATACTCCAGAGCTGCGCTCACTATTCTGCTGGTACAGTCACTAGGTACATACATTACTTATCCTGTATTATACTCCAGATCTGCGCTCACTATTCTGCTGGTGCAGTCACTGTGTACATACATTACATTACTTATCCTGTATTATACCCCAGAGCTGCGCTCACTATTCTGCTGGTGCAGTCACTGTGTACATACATTACATTACTTATCCTGTATTATACTCCAGAGCTGCGCTCACTATTCTGCTGGTGCAGTCACTGTGTACATTCATTACATTACTTATCCTGTATTATACCCCAGAGCTGCACTCACTATTCTGCTGGTACAGTCACTGTGTACATACATTACATTACTTATCCTGTATTATACTCCAGAGCTGCGCTCACTATTCTGCTGGTACAGTCACTGTGTACATACATTACATTACTTATCCTGTATTATACTCCAGAGCTGCGCTCACTATTCTGCTGGTACAGTCACTGTGTACATACATTACATTACTTATCCGGTATTATACTCCAGAGCTGCGCTCACTATTCTGCTGGTACAGACACTGTGTACATACAATTACATTACTTATCCTGTATTATGCTCCAGAGCTGCGCTCACTATTCTGCTGGTGCAGTCACTGTGTACATACATTACTTATCCTGTATTATACTCCAGAGCTGCGCTCACTATTCTGCTGGTCACTGTGTACATACATTACATTACGTATCCTGTATTATACTCCAGAGCTGCGCTCACTATTCTGCTGGTGCAGTCACTGTGTACATACATTACTTCTCCTGTATTATACTCCAGAGCTGCGCTCACTATTCTGCTGCTGCAGTCACTGTGTACATACATTACATTACTTATCCTGTATTATACTCCAGAGCTGCGCTCACTATTCTGCTGGTGCAGTCACTGTGTACATACATTACATTACTTATCCTGTATTATACTCCAGAGCTGCGCTCACTATTCTGCTGGTACAGTCACTGTGTACATACATTACATTACTTATCCTGTATTATACTCCACAGCTGCGCTCACTATTCTGCTGGTACAGTCACTGTGTACATACATTACATTACTTATCCTGTATTATACTCCAGAGCTGCGCTCACTATTCTGCTGGTACAGTCACTGTGTACATACATTACATTACTTATCCTGTATTATACTCCAGAGCTGCGCTCACGATTCTGCTGGTACAGTCACTGTGTACATACATTACATTACTTATCCTGTATTATCCTCCAGAGCTGCGCTCACTATTCTGCTGGTCACTGTGTACATACATTACATTACTTATCCTGTATTATACTCCAGAGCTGCGCTCACTATTCTGCTGGTGCAGTCACTGTGTACATACATTACATTACTTATCCTGTACTATACTCCAGAGCTGCGCTCACTATTCTGCTGGTCACTGTGTACATACATTACATTACTTATCCTGTATTATACTCCAGAGCAAGCGCTCCTATTCTGCTGGGACAGTCACTGTGTACATACACACATTACTTATCCTGTATTATACTCCAGAGCTGCGCTCACGATTCTGCTGGTACAGTCACTGTGTACATACATTACATTACTTATCCTGTATTATCCTCCAGAGCTGCGCTCACTATTCTGCTGGTCACTCTGTACATACATTACATTACTTATCCTGTATTATACTCCAGAGCTGCGCTCACGATTCTGCTGGTCACTGTGTACATACATTACATTACTTATCCTGTATTATACTCCAGAGCTGCGCTCACTATTCTGCTGGTACAGTCACTGTGTACATACATTACATTACTTATCCTGTATTATACCCCAGAGCTGCGCTCACTATTCTGCTGGTACAGTCACTGTGTACATACATTACAATTACTTATCCTGTATTATACCCCAGAGCTGCGCTCACTATTCTGCTGGTACAGTCACTGTGTACATACATTACTTATCCTGTATTATACTCCAGAGCTGCACTCACTATTCTGCTGGTGCAGTCACTGTGTACATACATTACATTACTTATCCTGTATTATACTCCAGAGCTGCGCTCACTATTCTGCTGGTCACTGTGTACATACATTACATTACTTATCCTGTATTATACTCCAGAGCTGCGCTCACTATTCTGCTGGTGCAGTCACTGTGTACATACATTACATTACTTATCCTGTATTATACTCCAGAGCTGCGCTCATGATTCTGCTGGTACAGTCACTGTGTACATACATTACATTTCTTATCCTGTATTATCCTCCAGAGCTGCGCTCACTATTCTGCTGGGTCACTGTGTACATACATTACATTACTTATCCTGAATTATACTCCAGAGCTGCGCTCACTATTCTGCTGGTACAGTCACTGTGTACATACATTACATTACTTATCCTGTATTATACTCCAGGGCTGCGCTCACTATTCTGCTGGTCACTGTGTACATACATTACATTACTTCTCCTGTATTATACTCCAGAGCTGCACTCACTATTCTGCTGGTACAGTCACTGTGTACATACATTACATTACTTATCCTGTATTATACTCCAGGGCTGCGCTCACTATTCTGCTGGTACAGTCACTGTGTACATACATTACATTACTTATCCTGTATTATACTCCAGTGCTGTGCTCACTATTCTGCTGGTACAGTCACTGTGTACATACATTACATTACTTATCCTGTATTATACTCCAGAGCTGCGCTCACTATTCTGCTGGTCACTGTGTACATACATTACATTACTTATCCTGTATTATACTCCAGAGCTGCGCTCACTATTCTGCTGGTGCAGTCACTGTGTACATACATTACATTACTTATCCTGTATTATACTCCAGAGCTGCGCTCATGATTCTGCTGGTACAGTCACTGTGTACATACATTACATTTCTTATCCTGTATTATCCTCCAGAGCTGCGCTCACTATTCTGCTGGTCACTGTGTACATACATTACATTACTTATCCTGAATTATACTCCAGAGCTGCGCTCACTATTCTGCTGGTACAGTCACTGTGTACATACATTACATTACTTCTCCTGTATTATACTCCAGAGCTGCGCTCACTATTCTGCTGGTACAGTCACTGTGTACATACATTACATTACTTATCCTGTATTATACTCCAGGGCTGCGCTCACTATTCTGCTGGTACAGTCACTGTGTACATACATTACATTACTTATCCTGTATTATATCTCCAGTGCTGTGCTCACTATTCTGCTGGTACAGTCACTGAGTACATACATTACATTACTTATCCTGTATTATACTCCAGTGCTGTGCTCACTATTCTGCTGGTACAGTCACTGTGTACATACATTACATTACTTATCCTGTATTATACTCCAGAGCTGCGCTCACTATTCTGCTGGTACAGTCACTGTGTACATACATTACATTACTTATCCTGTATTATACTCCAGAGCTGCGCTCACTATTCTGCTGGTACAGTCACTGTGTACATACATTACTTATCCTGTATTATACTCCAGAGCTGCGCTCACTATTCTGCTGGTACAGTTACTGTGTGCATACATTACATTACTTATCCTGTATTATACTCCAGAGCTGTGCTCACTATTCTGCTGGTACAGTCACTGTGTACATACATTACATTACTTATCCTGTATTATACTCCAGAGCTGCGCTCACTATTCTGCTGGTACAGTCACTGTGTACATACATTACATTACTTATCCTGTATTATACTCCAGAGCTGCGCTCACTATTCTGCTGGTACAGTCACTGTGTACATACATTACATTACTTATCCTGTATTATACTCCAGAGCTGCGCTCACTATTCTGCTGGTACAGTCACTGTGTACATACATTACATTACTTATCTTGTATTATACTCCAGAGCTGCGCTCACTATTCTGCTGGTACAGTCACTGTGTACATACATTACATTACTTATCCTGTATTATCCTCCAGAGCTGCGCTCACTATTCTGCTGGTACAGTCACTGTGTATATACATTACAATACTTATCCTGTATTATACCCCAGAGCTGCGCTCACTATTCTGCTGGTACAGTCACTGTGTACATACATTACATTACTTATCCTGTATTATCCTCCAGAGCTGCGCTCACTATTCTGCTGGTCACTGTGTACATACATTACATTACTTATCCTGTATTATACTCCAGAGCTGCGCTCACTATTCTGCTGGTACAGTCACTGTGTACATACATTACATTACTTATCCTGTATTATACTCCAGAGCTGCGCTCACTATTCTGCTGGTACAGTTACTGTGTGCATACATTACATTACTTCTCCTGTATTATACTCCAGAGCTGTGCTCACTATTCTGCTGGTCACTGTGTACATACATTACATTACTTATCCTGTATTATACTCCAGAGCTGCGCTCACTATTCTGCTGGTACAGTCAATGTGTAAATACATTACATTACTTATCCTGTATTATACTCCAGAGCTGCGCTCACTATTCTGCTGGTACAGTTACTGTGTGCATACATTACAATACTTATCCTGTATTATACTCCAGAGCTGCGCCCACTATTCTGACGGTACAGTCAATGTGTACATACATTACATTACTTATCCTGTATTATACTCCAGAGCTGCGCTCACTATTCTGCTGGTACAGTCACTGTGTACATACATTACTTATCCTGTATTATACTCCAGAGCTGCGCCCACTATTCTGCTGGTACAGTCAATGTGTACATACATTACATTACTTATCCTGTATTATACTCCAGAGCTGCGCTCACTATTCTGCTGGTACAGTCATTGTGTACATACATTACATTACTTATCCTGTATTATACTCCAGAGCTGCGCTCAGTATTCTGCTGGTACAGTCACTGTGTACATACATTACATTACTTATCCTGTATTATACTCCAGAGCTGCGCTCACTATTCTGCTGGTACAGTCACTGTGTACATACATTACATTACTTATCCTGTATTATACTCCAGAGCTGCGCTCACTATTCTGCTGGTGCAGTCACTGTGTACATACATTACATTACTTATCCTGTATTATACTCCAGAGCTGCGCTCACTATTCTGCTGGTACAGTCACTGTGTACATACATTACATTACATATCCTGTATTATACTCCAGAGCTGCGCTCACTATTCTGCTGGTCACTGTGTACATACATTACTTTACTTATCCTGTATTATACTCCAGAGCTGCGCTCACGATTCTGCTGGTACAGTCACTGTGTACATGCATTACATTACTTATCCTGTATTATACTCCAGAGCTGCGCTCACTATTCTGCTGGTGCAGTCACTGTGTACATACATTACATTACTTATCCTGTATTATACTCCAGAGCTGCGCTCACTATTCTGCTGGTACAGTCACTGTGTACATACATTACATTACTTATCCTGTATTATACTCCAGAGCTGCGCTCACTATTCTGCTGGTACAGTCACTGTGTACATACATTACATTACTTATCCTGTATTATACTCTAGAGCTGCGCTCACTATTCTGCTGGTACAGTCACTGTGTACATACATTACTTATCCTGTATTATACTCCAGAGCTGCGCTCACTATTCTGCTGGTACAGTCACTGTGTACATACATTACATTACTTATCCTGTATTATACTCTAGAGCTGCGCTCACTATTCTGCTGGTACAGTTACTGTGTACATACATTACATTACTTATCCTGTATTATACTCCAGAGCTGCGCTCACTATTCTGCTGGTACAGTCACTGTGTACATACATTACATTACTTATCCTGTATTATACTCTAGAGCTGCGCTCACTATTCTGCTGGTACAGTCACTGTGTACATACATTACTTATCCTGTATTATACTCCAGAGCTGCGCTCACTATTCTGCTGGTACAGTCACTGTGTACATACATTACATTACTTATCCTGTATTATACTCTAGAGCTGCGCTCACTATTCTGCTGGTACAGTTACTGTGTACATACATTACATTACTTATCCTGTATTATACTCCAGAGCTGCGCTCACTATTCTGCTGGTACAGTCACTGTGTACATACATTACATTACTTCTCCTGTATTATACTCCAGAGCTGTGCTCACTATTCTGCTGGTACAGTCACTGTGTACATACATTACATTACTTATCCTGTATTATACTCCAGAGCTGCGCTCACTATTCTGCTGGTGCAGTCACTGTGTACATACATTACATTACTTATTCTGTATTATACTCCAGAGCTGCGCTCACTATTCTGCTGGTGCAGTCACTGTGTACATACATTACATTACTTATCCTGTATTATACTCCAGAGCTGCGCTCACTATTCTGCTGGTACAGTCACTGTGTACATACATTACTTATCCTGTATTATACTCCAGAGCTGCGCCCACTATTCTGCTGGTACAGTCAATGTGTACATACATTACATTACTTATCCTGTATTATACTCCAGAGCTGCGCCCACTATTCTGCTGGTACAGTCAATGTGTAAATACATTACATTACTTATCCTGTATTATACTCCAGAGCTGCGCTCACTATTCTGCTGGTACAGTCACTGTGTACATACATTACATTACTTATCCTGTATTATACTCCAGAGCTGCGCCCACTATTCTGCTGGTGCAGTCACTGTGTACATACATTACATTACTTATCCTGTATTATACTCCAGAGCTGCGCTCACTATTCTGCTGGTGCAGTCACTGTGTACATACATTACATTACTTATCCTGTATTATACTCCAGAGCTGCGCTCACTACTCTGCTGGTACAGTCACTGTGTACATACATTACTTATCCTGTATTATACTCCAGAGCTGCGCCCACTATTCTGCTGGTACAGTCAATGTGTACATACATTACATTACTTATCCTGTATTATACTCCAGAGCTGCGCTCACTATTCTGCTGGTACAGTCACTGTGTACATACATTACTTATCCTGTATTATACTCCAGAGCTGCGCCCACTATTCTGCTGGTACAGTCAATGTGTACATACATTACATTACTTATCCTGTATTATACTCCAGAGCTGCGCTCACTATTCTGCTGGTACAGTCACTGTGTACATACATTACATTACTTATCCTGTATTATACTCCAGAGCTGCGCTCACTATTCTGCTGGTACAGTCACTGTGTACATACATTACATTACTTATCCTGTATTATACTCCAGAGCTGCGCTCAGTATTCTGCTGGTACAGTCACTGTGTACATACATTACATTACTTATCCTGTATTATGCTCCAGAGCTGCGCTCACGATTCTGCTGGTGCAGTCACTGTGTACATACATTACATTACTTATCCTGTATTATACTCCAGAGCTGCGCTCACTATTCTGCTGGTACAGTCACTGTGTACATACATTACATTACTTATCCTGTATTATCCTCCAGAGCTGCGCTCACGATTCTGCTGGTACAGTCACTGTGTACATACATTACATTACTTATCCTGTATTATACCCCAGAGCTGCGCTCACTATTCTGCTGGTACAGTTAATGTGTACATACATTACTTATCCTGTATTATACTCCAGAGCTGCGCTCACTATTCTGCTGGTCACTGTGTACATACATTACATTACTTATCCTGTATTATCCTACAGAGCTGCGCTCACTATTCTGCTGGTCACTGTGTACATACATTACATTACTTATCCTGTATTATACTCCAGAGCTGCGCTCACTATTCTGCTGGTACAGTCACTGTGTACATACATTACATTACTTATCCTGTATTATACTCCAGAGCTGCGCTCACTATTCTGCTGGTGCAGTCACTGTGTACATACATTACATTACTTATCCTGTATTATACTCCAGAGCTGCGCTCACTATTCTGCTGGTACAGTCACTGTGTACATACATTACATTACATATCCTGTATTATACTCCAGAGCTGCGCTCACTATTCTGCTGGTCACTGTGTACATACATTACTTTACTTATCCTGTATTATACTCCAGAGCTGCGCTCACGATTCTGCTGGTACAGTCACTGTGTACATGCATTACATTACTTATCCTGTATTATACTCCAGAGCTGCGCTCACTATTCTGCTGGTGCAGTCACTGTGTACATACATTACATTACTTATCCTGTATTATACTCCAGAGCTGCGCTCACTATTCTGCTGGTACAGTCACTGTGTACATACATTACATTACTTATCCTGTATTATACTCTAGAGCTGCGCTCACTATTCTGCTGGTACAGTCACTGTGTACATACATTACTTATCCTGTATTATACTCCAGAGCTGCGCTCACTATTCTGCTGGTACAGTCACTGTGTACATACATTACATTACTTATCCTGTATTATACTCTAGAGCTGCGCTCACTATTCTGCTGGTACAGTTACTGTGTACATACATTACATTACTTATCCTGTATTATACTCCAGAGCTGCGCTCACTATTCTGCTGGTACAGTCACTGTGTACATACATTACATTACTTCTCCTGTATTATACTCCAGAGCTGTGCTCACTATTCTGCTGGTACAGTCACTGTGTACATACATTACATTACTTATCCTGTATTATACTCCAGAGCTGCGCTCACTATTCTGCTGGTCACTGTGTACATACATTACATTACTTATCCTGTATTATACTCCAGAGCTGCGCTCACTATTCTGCTGGTGCAGTCACTGTGTACATACATTACATTACTTATCCTGTATTATACTCCAGAGCTGCGCCCACTATTCTGCTGGTACAGTCAATGTGTACATACATTACATTACTTATCCTGTATTATACTCCAGAGCTGCGCCCACTATTCTGCTGGTGCAGTCACTGTGTACATACATTACATTACTTATCCTGTATTATACTCCAGAGCTGCGCTCACTATTCTGCTGGTGCAGTCACTGTGTACATACATTACATTACTTATCCTGTATTATACTCCAGAGCTGCGCTCACTATTCTGCTGGTGCAGTCACTGTGTACATACATTACATTACTTATCCTGTATTATACTCCAGAGCTGCGCTCACTATTCTGCTGGTACAGTCACTGTGTACATACATTACTTATCCTGTATTATACTCCAGAGCTGCGCCCACTATTCTGCTGGTACAGTCAATGTGTACATACATTACATTACTTATCCTGTATTATACTCCAGAGCTGCGCTCACTATTCTGCTGGTACAGTCACTGTGTACATACATTACATTACTTATCCTGTATTATACTCCAGAGCTGCGCTCACTATTCTGCTGGTACAGTCACTGTGTACATACATTACATTACTTATCCTGTATTATACTCCAGAGCTGCGCTCAGTATTCTGCTGGTACAGTCACTGTGTACATACATTACATTACTTATCCTGTATTATGCTCCAGAGCTGCGCTCACGATTCTGCTGGTGCAGTCACTGTGTACATACATTACATTACTTATCCTGTATTATACTCCAGAGCTGCGCTCACTATTCTGCTGGTACAGTCACTGTGTACATACATTACATTACTTATCCTGTATTATACTCCAGAGCTGCGCTCACGATTCTGCTGGTACAGTCACTGTGTACATACATTACATTACTTATCCTGTATTATCCTCCAGAGCTGCGCTCACGATTCTGCTGGTACAGTCACTGTGTACATACATTACATTACTTATCCTGGATTATACTCCAGAGCTGCGCTCACTATTCTGCTGGTACAGTCAATGTGTACATACATTACATTACTTCTCCTGTATTATACTCCAGAGCTGTGCTCACTATTCTGCTGGTACAGTTAATGTGTACATACATTACTTATCCTGTATTATACTCCAGAGCTGCGCTCACTATTCTGCTGGTCACTGTGTACATACATTACATTACTTATCCTGTATTATCCTCCAGAGCTGCGCTCACTATTCTGCTGGTCACTGTGTACATACATTACATTACTTATCCTGTATTATACCCCAGAGCTGCGCTCACTATTCTGCTGGTACAGTCACTGTGTACATACATTACATTACTTATCCTGTATTATACTCCAGAGCTGCGCTCACTATTCTGCTGGTGCAGTCACTGTGTACATACATTACATTACTTATCCTGTATTATACCCCAGAGCTGCACTCACTATTCTGCTGGTGCAGTCACTGTGTACATACATTACATTACTTATCCTGTATTATACTCCAGAGCTGCGCTCACTATTCTGCTGGTACAGTCACTGTGTACATACATTACATTACTTATCCGGTATTATACTCCAGAGCTGCGCTCACTATTCTGCTGGTACAGTCACTGTGTACATACATTACATTACTTATCCGGTATTATACTCCAGAGCTGCGCTCACTATTCTGCTGGGACAGACACTGTGTACATACATTACATTACTTATCCTGTATTATGCTCCAGAGCTGCGCTCACTATTCTGCTGGTGCAGTCACTGTGTACATACATTACTTATCCTGTATTATACTCCAGAGCTGCGCTCACTATTCTGCTGGTCACTGTGTACATACATTACATTACTTATCCGGTATTATACTCCAGAGCTGCGCTCACTATTCTGCTGGGACAGACACTGTGTACATACATTACATTACTTATCCTGTATTATGCTCCAGAGCTGCGCTCACTATTCTGCTGGTGCAGTCACTGTGTACATACATTACTTATCCTGTATTATACTCCAGAGCTGCGCTCACTATTCTGCTGGTCACTGTGTACATACATTACATTACTTATCCTGTATTATACTCCAGAGCTGCGCTCACTATTCTGCTGCTGCAGTCACTGTGTACATACATTACATTACTTATCCTGTATTATACTCCAGAGCTGCGCTCACTATTCTGCTGGTGCAGTCACTGTGTACATACATTACATTACTTATCCTGTATTATACTCCAGAGCTGCGCTCACTATTCTGCTGGTACAGTCACTGTGTACATACATTACATTACTTATCCTGTATTATACTCCACAGCTGCGCTCACTATTCTGCTGGTACAGTCACTGTGTACATACATTACATTACTTATCCTGTATTATACTCCAGAGCTGCGCTCACTATTCTGCTGGTCACTGTGTACATACATTACATTACTTATCCTGTATTATCCTCCAGAGCTGCGCTCACTATTCTGCTGGTCACTGTGTACATACATTACATTACTTATCCTGTATTATACTCCAGAGCTGCGCTCACTATTCTGCTGGTACAGTCACTGTGTACATACATTACATTACTTATCCTGTATTATACTCCAGAGCTGCGCTCACTATTCTGCTGGTGCAGTCACTGTGTACATACATTACATTACTTATCCTGTATTATACTCCAGAGCTGCGCTCACTATTCTGCTGTGCAGTCACTGTGTACATACATTACATTACTTATCCTGTATTATACTCCAGAGCTGCGCTCACTATTCTGCTGTACAGTCACTGTGTACATACATTACATTACTTATCCTGTATTATACTCCAGAGCTGCCTCACTATTCTGCTGGTACAGTCACTGTGTACATACTTACATTACTTATCCTGTATTATACTCTAGAGCTGCGCTCACTATTCTGCTGGTACAGTCACTGTGTACATACATTACTTATCCTGTATTATACTCCAAGCTGCGCTCACTATTCTGCTGGTACAGTCACTGTGTACATACATTACATTACTTATCCTGTATTATACTCTAGAGCTGCGCTCACTATTCTGCTGGTACAGTTACTGTGTACATACATTACATTACTTATCCTGTATTATACTCCAGAGCTGCGCTCACTATTCTGCTGGTACAGTCACTGTGTACATACATTACATTACTTCTCCTGTATTATACTCCAGAGCTGTGCTCACTATTCTGCTGGTACAGTCACTGTGTACATACATTACATCTACTTATCCTGTATTATACTCCAGAGCTGCGCTCACTATTCTGCTGGTCACTGTGTACATACATTACATTACTTATCCTGTATTATACTCCAGAGCTGCGCTCACTATTCTGCTGGTGCAGTCACTGTGTACATTACATTACATTACTTATCCTGTATTATACTCCAGAGCTGCGCCCACTATTCTGCTGGTACAGTCAATGTGTACATACATTACATTACTTATCCTGTATTATACTCCAGAGCTGCGCCCACTATTCTGCTGGTGCAGTCACTGTGTACATACATTACATTACTTATCCTGTATTATACTCCAGAGCTGCGCTCACTATTCTGCTGGTGCAGTCACTGTGTACATACATTACATTACTTATCCTGTATTATACTCCAGAGCTGCGCTCACTATTCTGCTGTACAGTCACTGTGTACATACATTACATTACTTATCCTGTATTATACTCCAGAGCTGCGCTCACTATTCTGCTGTACAGTCACTGTGTACATACATTACATTACTTATCCTGTATTATACTCCAGAGCTGCGCTCACTATTCTGCTGGTACAGTCACTGTGTACATACATTACATTACTTATCCTGTATTATGCTCCAGAGCTGCGCTCACGATTCTGCTGGTGCAGTCACTGTGTACATACATTACATTACTTATCCTGTATTATACTCCAGAGCTGCGCTCACTATTCTGCTGGTACAGTCACTGTGTACATACATTACATTACTTATCCTGTATTATACTCCAGAGCTGCGCTCACGATTCTGCTGGTACAGTCACTGTGTACATACATTACATTACTTATCCTGTATTATCCTCCAGAGCTGCGCTCACGATTCTGCTGGTACAGTCACTGTGTACATACATTACATTACTTATCCTGGATTATACTCCAGAGCTGCGCTCACTATTCTGCTGGTACAGTCAATGTGTACATACATTACATTACTTCTCCTGTATTATACTCCAGAGCTGTGCTCACTATTCTGCTGGTACAGTTAATGTGTACATACATTACTTATCCTGTATTATACTCCAGAGCTGCGCTCACTATTCTGCTGGTCACTGTGTACATACATTACATTACTTATCCTGTATTATCCTCCAGAGCTGCGCTCACTATTCTGCTGGTCACTGTGTACATACATTACATTACTTATCCTGTATTATACCCCAGAGCTGCGCTCACTATTCTGCTGGTACAGTCACTGTGTACATACATTACATTACTTATCCTGTATTATACTCCAGAGCTGCGCTCACTATTCTGCTGGTGCAGTCACTGTGTACATACATTACATTACTTATCCTGTATTATACCCCAGAGCTGCACTCACTATTCTGCTGGTGCAGTCACTGTGTACATACATTACATTACTTATCCTGTATTATACTCCAGAGCTGCGCTCACTATTCTGCTGGTACAGTCACTGTGTACATACATTACATTACTTAACCGGTATTATAACTCCAGAGCTGCGCTCACTATTCTGCTGGTACAGTCACTGTGTACATACATTACATTACTTATCCGGTATTATACTCCAGAGCTGCGCTCACTATTCTGCTGGGACAGACACTGTGTACATACATTACATTACTTATCCTGTATTATGCTCCAGAGCTGCGCTCACTATTCTGCTGGTGCAGTCACTGTGTACATACATTACTTATCCTGTATTATACTCCAGAGCTGCGCTCACTATTCTGCTGGTCACTGTGTACATACATTACATTACTTATCCGGTATTATACTCCAGAGCTGCGCTCACTATTCTGCTGGGACAGACACTGTGTACATACATTACATTACTTATCCTGTATTATACTCCAGAGCTGCGCTCACTATTCTGCTGGTACAGTCACTGTGTACATACATTACATTACTTATCCGGTATTATACTCCAGAGCTGCGCTCACTATTCTGCTGGTACAGTCACTGTGTACATACATTACATTACTTATCCGGTATTATACTCCAGAGCTGCGCTCACTATTCTGCTGGGACAGACACTGTGTACATACATTACATTACTTATCCTGTATTATGCTCCAGAGCTGCGCTCACTATTCTGCTGGTGCAGTCACTGTGTACATACATTACTTATCCTGTATTATACTCCAGAGCTGCGCTCACTATTCTGCTGGTCACTGTGTACATACATTACATTACTTATCCTGTATTATACTCCAGAGCTGCGCTCACTATTCTGCTGGTCACTGTGTACATACATTACATTACTTATCCGGTATTATACTCCAGAGCTGCGCTCACTATTCTGCTGGGACAGTCACTGTGTACATACATTACTTATCCTGTATTATATTTCAGAGCTGCGCTCACTATTCTGCTGGTCACTGTGTACATACATTACATTACTTATCCTGTATTATACTCCAGTGCTGTGCTCACTATTCTGCTGGTGCAGTCACTGTGTACATACATTACATTACTTATCCTGTATTATACTCCAGAGCTGCGCTCACTATTCTGCTGCTGCAGTCACTGTGTACATACATTACATTACTTATCCTGTATTATACTCCAGAGCTGCGCTCACTATTCTGCTGGTGCAGTCACTGTGTACATACATTACATTACTTATCCTGTATTATACTCCAGAGCTGCGCTCACTATTCTGCTGGTGCAGTCACTGTGTACATACATTACATTACTTATCCTGTATTATACTCCAGAGCTGCGCTCACTATTCTGCTGGTACAGTCACTGTGTACATACATTACATTACTTATCCTGTATTATACTCCACAGCTGCGCTCACTATTCTGCTGGTACAGTCACTGTGTACATACATTACATTACTTATCCTGTATTATACTCCAGAGCTGCGCTCACTATTCTGCTGTTACAGTCACTAGGTACATACATTACATTACTTATCCTGTATTATACCCCAGAGCTGCGCTCACTATTCTGCTGGTGCAGTCACTGTGTACATACATTACTTATCCTGTATTATACTCCAGAGCTGTGCTCACGATTCTGCTGGTACAGTCACTGTGTACATACATTACATTACTTATCCTGTATTATCCTCCAGAGCTGCGCTCACTATTCTGCTGGTCACTGTGTACATACATTACATTACTTATCCTGTATTATACTCCAGAGCTGCGCTCACTATTCTGCTGGTGCAGTCACTGTGTACATACATTACATTACTTATCCTGTATTATACTCCAGAGCAGCGCTCCCTATTCTGCTGGGACAGTCACTGTGTACATACACACATTACTTATCCTGTATTATACTCCAGAGCTGCGCTCACGATTCTGCTGGTACAGTCACTGTGTACATACATTACATTACTTATCCTGTATTATCCTCCAGAGCTGCGCTCACTATTCTGCTGGTCACTCTGTACATACATTACATTACTTATCCTGTATTATACTCCAGAGCTGCGCTCACGATTCTGCTGGTCACTGTGTACATACATTACATTACTTATCCTGTATTATCCTCCAGAGCTGCGCTCACTATTCTGCTGGTCACTCTGTACATACATTACATTACTTATCCTGTATTATACTCCAGAGCTGCGCTCACGATTCTGCTGGTCACTGTGTACATACATTACATTACTTATCCTGAATTATACTCCAGAGCTGCGCTCACTATTCTGCTGGTACAGTCACTGTGTACATACATTACATTACTTATCCTGTATTATACTCCAGAGCTGCGCTCACTATTCTGCTGGTACAGTCACTGTGTACATACATTACATTACTTATCCTGTATTATACTCCAGAGCTGCGCTCACTATTCTGCTGGTACAGTCACTGTGTACATACATTACATTACTTATGCTGTATTATACTCCAGAGCTGCGCTCACTATTCTGCTGGTACAGTCACTGTGTACATACATTACATTACTTATCCTGTATTATACTCCAGAGCTGCGCTCACTATTCTGCTGGTGCAGTCACTGTGTACATACATTACATTACTTATCTTGTATTATACTCCAGAGCTGCGCTCACTATTCTGCTGGTACAGTCACTGTGTACATACATTACATTACTTATCCTGTATTATCCTCCAGAGCTGCGCTCACTATTCTGCTGGTACAGTCACTGTGTACATACATTACATTACTTATCCTGTATTATCCTCCAGAGCTGCGCTCACTATTCTGCTGGTCACTGTGTACATACATTACATTACTTATCCTGTATTATACTCCAGAGCTGCGCTCACTATTCTGCTGGTACAGTCAATGTGTACATACATTACATTACTTATCCTGTATTATACTCCAGAGCTGCGCTCACTATTCTGCTGGTACAGTTACTGTGTGCATACATTACATTACTTCTCCTGTATTATACTCCAGAGCTGTGCTCACTATTCTGCTGGTACAGTCACTGTGTACATACATTACATTACTTCTCCTGTATTATACTCCAGAGCTGTGCTCACTATTCTGCTGGTACAGTCACTGTGTACATACATTACATTACTTATCCTGTATTATACTCCAGAGCTGCGCTCACTATTCTGCTGGTACAGTCACTGTGTACATACATTACATTACTTATCCTGTATTATACTCCAGAGCTGTGCTCACTATTCTGCTGGTACAGTCAATGTGTACATACATTACATTACTTATCCTGTATTATACTCCAGAGCTGCGGTCAGTATTCTGCTGGTACAGTCACTGTGTACATACATTACATTACTTATCCTGTATTATACTCCAGAGCTGCGCCCACTATTCTGCTGGTACAGTCAATGTGTACATACATTACATTACTTATCCTGTATTATACTCCAGAGCTGCGCTCACTATTCTGCTGGTACAGTTACTGTGTGCATACATTACAATACTTATCCTGTATTATACTCCAGAGCTGCGCCCACTATTCTGCTGGTACAGTCAATGTGTACATACATTACATTACTTATCCTGTATTATACTCCAGAGCTGCGCTCACTATTCTGCTGGTACAGTCACTGTGTACATACATTACTTATCCTGTATTATACTCCAGAGCTGCGCCCACTATTCTGCTGGTACAGTCAATGTGTACATACATTACATTACTTATCCTGTATTATACTCCAGAGCTGCGCTCACTATTCTGCTGGTACAGTCACTGTGTACATACATTACATTACTTATCCTGTATTATACTCCAGAGCTGCGCTCAGTATTCTGCTGGTACAGTCACTGTGTACATACATTACATTACTTATCCTGTATTATGCTCCAGAGCTGCGCTCACGATTCTGCTGGTGCAGTCACTGTGTACATACATTACATTACTTATCCTGTATTATACTCCAGAGCTGCGCTCACTATTCTGCTGGTACAGTCACTGTGTACATACATTACATTACTTATCCTGTATTATACTCCAGAGCTGCGCTCACGATTCTGATGGTACAGTCACTGTGTACATACATTACATTACTTATCCTGTATTATCCTCCAGAGCTGCGCTCACGATTCTGCTGGTGCAGTCACTGTGTACATACATTACATTACTTATCCTGTATTATACTCCAGAGCTGCGCTCACTATTCTGCTGGTACAGTCACTGTGTACATACATTACATTACTTATCCTGTATTATACTCTAGAGCTGCACTCACTATTCTGCTGGTACAGTCACTGTGTACATACATTACTTATCCTGTATTATACTCCAGAGCTGCGCTCACTATTCTGCTGGTACAGTCACTGTGTACATACATTACATTACTTATCCTGTATTATACCCCAGAGCTGCGCTCACTATTCTGCTGGTACAGTTAATGTGTACATACATTACTTATCCTGTATTATACTCCAGAGCTGCGCTCACTATTCTGCTGGTCACTGTGTACATACATTACATTACTTATCCTGTATTATCCTCCAGAGCTGCGCTCACTATTCTGCTGGTCACTGTGTACATACATTACATTACTTATCCTGTATTATACTCCAGAGCTGCGCTCACTATTCTGCTGGTACAGTCACTGTGTACATACATTACATTACTTATCCTGTATTATACTCCAGAGCTGCGCTCACTATTCTGCTGGTGCAGTCACTGTGTACATACATTACATTACTTATCCTGTATTATACTCCAGAGCTGCGCTCACTATTCTGCTGGTACAGTCACTGTGTACATACATTACATTACATATCCTGTATTATACTCCAGAGCTGCGCTCACTATTCTGCTGGTCACTGTGTACATACATTACTTTACTTATCCTGTATTATACTCCAGAGCTGCGCTCACGATTCTGCTGGTACAGTCACTGTGTACATGCATTACATTACTTATCCTGTATTATACTCCAGAGCTGCGCTCACTATTCTGCTGGTGCAGTCACTGTGTACATACATTACATTACTTATCCTGTATTATACTCCAGAGCTGCGCTCACTATTCTGCTGGTACAGTCACTGTGTACATACATTACATTACTTATCCTGTATTATACTCTAGAGCTGCGCTCACTATTCTGCTGGTACAGTCACTGTGTACATACATTACTTATCCTGTATTATACTCCAGAGCTGCGCTCACTATTCTGCTGGTACAGTCACTGTGTACATACATTACTTATCCTGTATTATACTGTAGAGCTGCGCTCACTATTCTGCTGGTACAGTTACTGTGTACATACATTACATTACTTATCCTGTATTATACTCCAGAGCTGCGCTCACTATTCTGCTGGTACAGTCACTTTGTACATACATTACATTACTTCTCCTGTATTATACTCCAGAGCTGTGCTCACTATTCTGCTGGTACAGTCACTGTGTACATACATTACATTACTTATCCTGTATTATACTCCAGAGCTGTGCTCACTATTCTCCTGGTACAGTCACTGTGTACATACATTACTTATCCTGTATTATACTCCAGAGCTGCGCTCACTATTCTGCTGGTACAGTCACTGTGTACATACATTACATTACTTATCCTGTATTATACTCCAGAGCTGCGCTCACTATTCTGCTGGTGCAGTCACTGTGTACATACATTACATTACTTATCCTGTATTATACTCCAGAGCTGCACTCACTATTCTGCTGGTACAGTCACTGTGTACATACATTACTTATCCTGTATTATACTCCAGAGCTGCGCCCACTATTCTGCTGGTACAGTCAATGTGTACATACATTACATTACTTATCCTGTATTATACTCCAGAGCTGCGCTCACTATTCTGCTGGTACAGTCACTGTGTACATACATTACATTACTTATCCTGTATTATACTCCAGAGCTGCGCTCACTATTCTGCTGGTACATTCACTGTGTACATACATTACATTACTTATCCTGTATTATACTCCAGAGCTGCGCTCACTATTCTGCTGGTACAGTCACTGTGTACATACATTACATTACTTATCCTGTATTATACTCCAGAGCTGCGCTCACTATTCTGCTGGTACAGTCACTGTGTACATACATTACATTACTTATCCTGTATTATACTCCAGAGCTGCGCTCACTATTCTGCTGGTACAGTCACTGTGTACATACATTACATTACTTATCCTGTATTATACTCCAGAGCTGCGCTCACTATTCTGCTGGTACAGTCACTGTGTACATACATTACATTACTTATCCTGTATTATGCTCCAGAGCTGCGCTCACGATTCTGCTGGTGCAGTCACTGTGTACATACAATACATTACTTATCCTGTATTATACTCCAGAGCTGCGCTCACTATTCTGCTGGTACAGTCACTGTGTACATACATTACATTACTTATCCTGTATTATACTCCAGAGCAGCGCTCACGATTCTGCTGGTACAGTCACTGTGTACATACATTACATTACTTATCCTGTATTATCCTCCAGAGCTGCGCTCACGATTCTGCTGGTACAGTCACTGTGTACATACATTACATTACTTATCCTGTATTATACCCCAGAGCTGCGCTCACTATTCTGCTGGTACAGTTAATGTGTACATACATTACATTACTTATCCTGTATTATACTCTAGAGCTGCGCTCACTATTCTGCTGGTCACTGTGTACATACATTACATTATTTATCCTGTATTATCCTCCAGAGCTGCGCTCACTATTCTGCTGGTCACTGTGTACATACATTACATTACTTATCCTGTATTATACTCCAGAGCTGCGCTCACTATTCTTCTGGTACAGTCACTGTGTACATACATTACATTACTTATCCTGTATTATACTCCAGAGCTGCGCTCACTATTCTGCTGGTGTAGTCACTGTGTACATACATTACATTACTTATCCTGTATTATACTCCAGAGCTGCGCTCACTATTCTGCTGGTACAGTCACTGTGTACATACATTACATTACATATCCTGTATTATACTCCAGAGCTGCGCTCACTATTCTGCTGGTCACTGTGTACATACATTACTTTACTTATCCTGTATTATACTCCAGAGCTGCGCTCACGATTCTGCTGGTACAGTCACTGTGTACATACATTACATTACTTATCCTGTATTATACTCCAGAGCTGCGCTCACTATTCTGCTGGTGCAGTCACTGTGTACATACATTACATTACTTATCCTGTATTATACTCCAGAGCTGCGCTCACTATTCTGCTGGTGCAGTCACTGTGTACATACATTACATTACTTATCCTGTATTATACTCCAGAGCTGCGCTCACTATTCTGCTGGTACAGTCACTGTGTACATACATTACATTACTTATCCTGTATTATACTCCAGAGCTGCGCTCACTATTCTGCTGGTACAGTCACTGTGTACATACATTACTTCTCCTGTATTATACTCCAGAGCTGCGCTCACTATTCTGCTGGTACAGTCACTGTGTACATACATTACATTACTTATCCTGTATTATACTCTAGAGCTGCGCTCACTATTCTGCTGGTACAGTTACTGTGTACATACATTACATTACTTATCCTGTATTATACTCCAGAGCTGCGCTCACTATTCTGCTGGTACAGTTACTGTGTGCATACATTACATTACTTCTCCTGTATTATACTCCAGAGCTGTGCTCACTATTCTGCTGGTACAGTCACTGTGTACATACATTACATTACTTATCCTGTATTATACTCCAGGGCTGTGCTCACGATTCTGCTGGTACAGTCACTGTGTACATACATTATATTACTTATCCTGTATTATACTCCAGAGCTGCGCTCACTATTCTGCTGGTCACTGTGTACATACATTACATTACTTATCCTGTATTATACTCCAGAGCTGCGCTCACTATTCTGCTGGTCACTGTGTACATACATTACATTACTTATCCTGTATTATACTCCAGAGCTGCGCTCACTATTCTGCTGGTGCAGTCACTGTGTACATACATTACATTACTTATCCTGTATTATACTCCCGAGCTGCGCTCACTATTCTGCTGGTACAGTCACTGTGTACATACATTACATTACTTATCCTGTATTATACTCCAGAGCTGCGCTCACTATTCTGCTGGTACAGTCACTGTGTACATTACATTACTTATCCTGTATTATACTCCAGAGCTGCGCTCACTATTCTGCTGGTTCAGTCACTGTGTACATACATTACATTACTTATCCTGTATTATACTCCAGAGCTGCGCTCACTATTCTGCTGGTACAGTCACTGTGTACATACATTACATTACTTATCCTGTATTATACTCCAGAGCTGCGCTCACTATTCTGCTGGTACAGTCACTGTGTACATTACATTACTTCTCCTGTATTATACTCCAGAGCTGCGCTCACTATTCTGCTGGTACAGTCAATGTGTACATACATTACATTACTTATCCTGTATTATACTCCAGAGCTGCGCCCACTATTCTGCTGGTATAGTCAATGTGTACATACATTACATTACTTATCCTGTATTATACTCCAGAGCTGCGCCCACTATTCTGCTGGTACAGTCAATGTGTACATACATTACATTACTTATCCTGTATTATACTCCAGAGCTGCGCCCACTATTCTGCTGGTACAGTCAATGTGTACATACATTACATTACTTATCCTGTATTATACTCCAGAGCTGCGCTCACTATTCTGCTGGTACAGTCACTGTGTACATACATTACATTACTTATCCTGTATTATACTCCAGAGCTGCGCTCACTATTCTGCTGGTACAGTCACTGTGTACATACATTACATTACTTATCCTGTATTATACTCCAGAGCTGCGCTCACTATTCTGCTGGTACAGTTACTGTGTGCATACATTACATTACTTATCCTGTATTATACTCCAGAGCTGCGCTCACTATTCTGCTGGTACAGTCACTGTGTACATACATTACATTACTTATCCTGTATTATACTCCAGAGCTGCGCTCACTATTCTGCTGGTACAGTCACTGTGTACATACATTACATTACTTATCCTGTATTATACTCCAGAGCTGCGCTCACTATTCTGCTGGTGCAGTCACTGTGTACATACATTACATTACTTATCTTGTATTATACTCCAGAGCTGCGCTCACTATTCTGCTGGTACAGTCACTGTGTACATACATTACATTACTTATCCTGTATTATCCTCCAGAGATGCGCTCACTATTCTGCTGGTACAGTCACTGTGTATATACATTACAATACTTATCCTGTATTATACCCCAGAGCTGCGCTCACTATTCTGCTGGTACAGTCACTGTGTACATACATTACATTACTTATCCTGTATTATCCTCCAGAGCTGCGCTCACTATTCTGCTGGTACAGTCACTGTGTACATACATTACTTATCCTGTATTATACTCCAGAGCTGCGCTCACTATTCTGCTGGTACAGTCACTGTGTACATACATTACATTACTTATCCTGTATTATACTCCAGAGCTGCGCCCACTATTCTGCTGGTACAGTCAATGTGTACATACATTACATTACTTATCCTGTATTATACTCCAGAGCTGCGCCCACTATTCTGCTGGTACAGTCAATGTGTACATACATTACATTACTTATCCTGTATTATACTCCAGAGCTGCGCCCACTATTCTGCTGGTACAGTCAATGTGTACATACATTACATTACTTATCCTGTATTATACTCCAGAGCTGCGCTCACTATTCTGCTGGTACAGTCACTGTGTACATACATTACTTATCCTGTATTATACTCCAGAGCTGCGCTCACTATTCTGCTGGTACAGTCACTGTGTACATACATTACATTACTTATCCTGTATTATACTCCAGAGCTGCGCTCACTATTCTGCTGGTACAGTTACTGTGTGCATACATTACATTACTTATCCTGTATTATACTCCAGAGCTGCGCTCACTATTCTGCTGGTACAGTCACTGTGTACATACATTACATTACTTATCCTGTATTATACTCCAGAGCTGCGCTCACTATTCTGCTGGTACAGTCACTGTGTACATACATTACATTACTTATCCTGTATTATACTCCAGAGCTGCGCTCACTATTCTGCTGGTGCAGTCACTGTGTACATACATTACATTACTTATCTTGTATTATACTCCAGAGCTGCGCTCACTATTCTGCTGGTACAGTCACTGTGTACATACATTACATTACTTATCCTGTATTATCCTCCAGAGATGCGCTCACTATTCTGCTGGTACAGTCACTGTGTATATACATTACAATACTTATCCTGTATTATACCCCAGAGCTGCGCTCACTATTCTGCTGGTACAGTCACTGTGTACATACATTACATTACTTATCCTGTATTATCCTCCAGAGCTGCGCTCACTATTCTGCTGGTACAGTCACTGTGTACATACATTACTTATCCTGTATTATACTCCAGAGCTGCGCTCACTATTCTGCTGGTACAGTCACTGTGTACATACATTACATTACTTATCCTGTATTATACTCCAGAGCTGCGCTCAGTATTCTGCTGGTACAGTCACTGTGTACATACATTACATTACTTATCCTGTATTATGCTCCAGAGCTGCGCTCACTATTCTGCTGGTACAGTCAATGTGTACATACATTACATTACTTATCCTGTATTATACTCCAGAGCTGCGCTCACTATTCTGCTGGTACAGTTACTGTGTACATACATTACATTACTTATCCTGTATTATACTCCAGAGCTGTGCTCACTATTCTGCTGGTACAGTCAATGTGTACATACATTACATTACTTATCCTGTATTATACTCCAGAGCTGCGCTCACTATTCTGCTGGTACAGTCAATGTGTACATACATTACATTACTTATCCTGTATTATACTCCAGAGCTGCGCTCACTATTCTGCTGGTACAGTTACTGTGTACATACATTACATTACTTATCCTGTATTATACTCCAGAGCTGTGCTCACTATTCTGCTGGTACAGTCACTGTGTACATACATTATATTACTTTTCCTGTATTATACTCCAGAGCTGTGCTCACTATTCTGCTGGTACAGTCACTGTGTACATACATTACATTACTTATCCTGTATTATACTCCAGAGCTGCGCTCACTATTCTGCTGGTGCAGTCACTGTGTACATACATTACATTACTTATCCTGTATTATACTCCAGAGCTGCGCTCACTATTCTGCTGGTACAGTTACTGTGTGCATACATTACAATACTTATCCTGTATTATACTCCAGAGCTGCGCCCACTATTCTGCTGGTACAGTCAATGTGTACATACATTACATTACTTATCCTGTATTATACTCCAGAGCTGCGCTCACTATTCTGCTGGTACAGTCACTGTGTACATACATTACTTATCCTGTATTATACTCCAGAGCTGCGCTCACTATTCTGCTGGTACAGTCACTGTGTACATACATTACATTACTTATCCTGTATTATACTCCAGAGCTGCGCTCAGTATTCTGCTGGTACAGTCACTGTGTACATACATTACATTACTTATCCTGTATTATGCTCCAGAGCTGCGCTCACGATTCTGCTGGTGCAGTCACTGTGTACATACATTACATTACTTATCCTGTATTATACTCCAGAGCTGCGCTCACTATTCTGCTGGTACAGTCACTGTGTACATACATTACATTACTTATCCTGTATTATACTCCAGAGCTGCGCTCACGATTCTGCTGGTACAGTCACTGTGTACATACATTACATTACTTATCCTGTATTATCCTCCAGAGCTGCGCTCACGATTCTGCTGGTACAGTTAATGTGTACATACATTACTTATCCTGTATTATACTCCAGAGCTGCGCTCACTATTCTGCTGGTCACTGTGTACATACATTACATTACTTATCCTGTATTATCCTCCAGAGCTGCGCTCACTATTCTGCTGGTCACTGTGTACATACATTACATTACTTATCCTGTATTATACTCCAGAGCTGCGCTCACTATTCTGCTGGTACAGTCACTGTGTACATACATTACATTACTTATCCTGTATTATACTCCAGAGCTGCGCTCACTATTCTGCTGGTGCAGTCACTGTGTACATACATTACATTACTTATCCTGTATTATACTCCAGAGCTGCGCTCACTATTCTGCTGGTACAGTCACTGTGTACATACATTACATTACATATCCTGTATTATACTCCAGAGCTGCGCTCACTATTCTGCTGGTCACTGTGTACATACATTACTTTACTTATCCTGTATTATACTCCAGAGCTGCGCTCACGATTCTGCTGGTACAGTCACTGTGAACATGCATTACATTACTTATCCTGTATTATACTCCAGAGCTGCGCTCACTATTCTGCTGGTGCAGTCACTGTGTACATACATTACATTACTTATCCTGTATTATACTCCAGAGCTGCGCTCACTATTCTGCTGGTACAGTCACTGTGTACATACATTACATTACTTATCCTGTATTATACTCCAGAGCTGCGCTCACTATTCTGCTGGTACAGTCACTGTGTACATACATTACATTACTTATCCTGTATTATACTCTAGAGCTGCGCTCACTATTCTGCTGGTACAGTCACTGTGTACATACATTACATTACTTATCCTGTATTATACTCCAGAGCTGCGCTCACGATTCTGCTAGTACAGTCACTGTGTACATACATTATATTACTTATCCTGTATTATCCTCCAGAGCTGCGCTCACTATTCTGCTGGTCACTGTGTACATACATTACATTACTTATCCTGTATTATACTCCAGAGCTGCGCTCACTATTCTGCTGGTGCAGTCACTGTGTACATACATTACATTACTTATCCTGTATTATACTCCAGAGCAGCGCTCCCTATTCTGCTGGTACAGTCACTGTGTACATACATTACATTACTTATCCTGTATTATACTCCAGAGCTGCGCTCACGATTCTGCTGGTACAGTCACTGTGTACATACATTACATTACTTATCCTGTATTATACTCCAGAGCTGCGCTCACTATTCTGCTGGTGCAGTCACTGTGTACATACATTACATTACTTATCCTGTATTATACTCCAGAGCTGCGCTGACTATTCTGCTGGTGCAGTCACTGTGTACATACATTACATTACTTATCCTGTATTATACTCCAGAGCTGCGCTCACTATTCTGCTGGTCACTGTGTACATACATTACATTACTTATCCTGTATTATACTCCAGAGCTGCGCTCACTATTCTGCTGGTGCAGTCACTGTGTACATACATTACATTACTTATCCTGTATTATATTTCAGAGCTGCGCTCACTATTCTGCTGGTACAGTCACTGTGTACATACATTACATTACTTATCCTGTATTATCCTCCAGAGCTGCGCTCACTATTCTGCTGGTCACTGTGTACATACATTACATTACTTATCCTGTATTATACTCCAGAGCTGCGCTCACTATTCTGCTGGTCACTGTGTACATACATTACATTACTTATCCTGTATTATACTCCCGAGCTGCGCTCACTATTCTGCTGGTACAGTCACTGTGTACATTACATTACTTATCCTGTATTATACTCCAGAGCTGCGCTCACTATTCTGCTGGTACAGTCACTTCTGTACATACATTACTTATCCTGTACTATACTCCAGAGCTGCGCTCACTATTCTGCTGGCACAGTCACTGTGTACATACATTACATTACTTATCCTGTATTATACCCCAGAGCTGCGCCCACTATTCTGCTGGTACAGTCACTGTGTACATACATTACATTACTTATCCTGTATTATACTCCAGAGCTGCGCTCACTATTCTGCTGGTGCAGTCACTGTGTATATACATTACATTACTTATCCTGTATTATACTCCAGAGCTGCGCTCACTATTCTGCTGGTGCAGTCACTGTGTATATACATTACATTACTAATCCTGTATTATACTCCAGAGCTGCGCTCACTATTCTGCTGGTGCAGTCACTGTGTACATACATTACTTATCCTGTATTATACTCCAGAGCTGCGCTCACTATTCTGCTGGTACAGTCACTGTGTACATACATTACATTACTTATCCTGTATTATACTCCAGAGCTGCGCTCACTATTCTGCTGGTACAGTCACTGTGTACATACATTACATTACTTATCCTGTATTATACTCCAGAGCTGCGCTCACGATTCTGCTGGTACAGTCACTGTGTACATACATTATATTTCTTATCCTGTATTATCCTCCAGAGCTGCGCTCACTATTCTGCTGGTCACTGTGTACATACATTACATTACTTATCCTGTATTATCCTCCAGAGCTGCGCTCACTATTCTGCTGGTCACTGTGTACATACATTACATTACTTATCCTGTATTATACTCCAGAGCTGCGCTCACTATTCTGCTGGTGCAGTCACTGTGTACATACATTACATTACTTATCCTGTATTATACTCCAGAGCTGCGCTCACTATTCTGCTGGTGCAGTCACTGTGTACATACATTACATTACTTATCCTGTATTATACTCCAGAGCTGCACTCACTATTCTGCTGGTCACTGTGTACATACATTACATTACTTATCCCGTATTATACTCCAGAGCTGCGCTCACTATTCTGCTGGTCATTGTGTACATACATTACATTACTTATCCTGTATTATACTCCAGAGCTGCACTCACTATTCTGCTGGTCACTGTGTACATACATTACATTACTTATCCTGTATTATACTCCAGAGCTGCACTCACTATTCTGCTGGTCACTGTGTACATACATTACATTACTTATCCTGTATTATCCTCCAGAGCTGCGCTCACTATTCTGCTGGTCACTGTGTACATACATTACATTACTTATCCTGTATTATACTCCAGAGCTGCGCTCACTATTCTGCTGGTGCAGTCACTGTGTACATACATTACATTACGTATCCTGTATTATACTCCAGAGCTGCACTCACTATTCTGCTGGTGCAGTCACTGTGTACATACATTACATTACTTATCCTGTATTATACTCCAGAGCTGCGCTCACTATTCTGCTGGTACAGTTACTGTGTGCATACATTACATTACTTCTCCTGTATTATACTCCAGAGCTGTGCTCACTATTCTGCTGGTACAGTCACTGTGTACATACATTACATTACTTATCCTGTATTATACTCCAGAGCTGCGCTCACGATTCTGCTTGTACAGTCACTGTGTACATACATTACATTACTTATCCTGTATTATCCTCCAGAGCTGCGCTCACTATTCTGCTGGTCACTGTGTACATACATTACATTACTTATCCTGTATTATACTCCAGAGCTGCGCTCACTATTCTGCTGGTGCAGTCACTGTGTACATACATTACATTACTTATCCTGTATTATACTCCAGAGCTGCGCTCATGATTCTGCTGGTACAGTCACTGTGTACATACATTACATTTCTTATCCTGTATTATCCTCCAGAGCTGCGCTCACTATTCTGCTGGTCACTGTGTACATACATTACATTACTTATCCTGTATTATACCCCAGAGCTGCGCTCACTATTCTGCTGGTATAGTCACTGTGTACATACATTACATTACTTATCCTGTATTATGCTCCAGAGCTGTGCTCACTATTCTGCTGGTACAGTCACTGTGTACATACATTACATTACTTATCCTGTATTATGCTCCAGAGCTGTGCTCACTATTCTGCTGGTACAGTCACTGTGTACATACATTACATTACTTATCCTGTATTATACTACAGAGCTGCGCTCACTATTCTGCTGGTACAGTCACTGTGTACATACATTACATTACTTATCCTGTATTATGCTCCAGAGCTGCGCTCACGATTCTGCTGGTGCAGTCACTGTGTACATACATTACATTACTTATCCTGTATTATACTCCAGAGCTGTGCTCACTATTCTGCTGGTACAGTCACTGTGTACATACATGACATTACTTATCCTGTATTATACTCCAGAGCTGCACTCACTATTCTGCTGGTCACTGTGTACATACATTACATTACTTATCCTGTATTATACTCCAGAGCTGCACTCACTATTCTGCTGGTCACTGTGTACATACATTACATTACTTATCCTGTATTATCCTCCAGAGCTGCGCTCACTATTCTGCTGGTCACTGTGTACATACATTACATTACTTATCCTGTATTATACTCCAGAGCTGCGCTCACTATTCTGCTGGTGCAGTCACTGTGTACATACATTACATAACTTATCCTGTATTATACTCCAGAGCAGCGCTCCCTATTCTGCTGGTACAGTCACTGTGTACATACATTACATTACTTATCCTGTATTATACTCCAGAGCTGCGCTCACGATACTGCTGGTACAGTCACTGTGTACATACATTACATTACTTATCCTGTATTATCCTCCAGAGCTGCGCTCACTATTCTGCTGGTCACTCTGTACATACATTACATTACTTATCCTGTATTATACTCCAGAGCTGCGCTCACGATTCTGCTGGTCACTGTGTACATACATTACATTACTTATCCTGTATTATACTCCAGAGCTGCGCTCACTATTCTGCTGGTACAGTCACTGTGTACATACATTACATTACGTATCCTGTATTATACTCCAGAGCTGCACTCACTATTCTGCTGGTGCAGTCACTGTGTACATACATTACATTACTTATCCTGTATTATACTCCAGAGCTGCGCTCACTATTCTGCTGGTACAGTTACTGTGTGCATACATTACATTACTTCTCCTGTATTATACTCCAGAGCTGTGCTCACTATTCTGCTGGTACAGTCACTGTGTACATACATTACATTACTTATCCTGTATTATACTCCAGAGCTGCGCTCACGATTCTGCTTGTACAGTCACTGTGTACATACATTACATTACTTATCCTGTATTATCCTCCAGAGCTGCGCTCATTATTCTGCTGGTCACTGTGTACATACATTACATTACTTATCCTGTATTATACTCCAGAGCTGCGCTCACTATTCTGCTGGTGCAGTCACTGTGTACATACATTACATTACTTATCCTGTATTATACTCCAGAGCTGCGCTCATGATTCTGCTGGTACAGTCACTGTGTACATACATTACATTTCTTATCCTGTATTATCCTCCAGAGCTGCGCTCACTATTCTGCTGGTCACTGTGTACATACATTACATTACTTATCCTGTATTATACCCCAGAGCTGCGCTCACTATTCTGCTGGTATAGTCACTGTGTACATACATTACATTACTTATCCTGTATTATACCCCAGAGCTGCGCTCACTATTCTGCTGGTACAGTCACTGTGTACATACATTACATTACTTATCCTGTATTATACTACAGAGCTGCGCTCACTATTCTGCTGGTACAGTCACTGTGTACATACATTACATTACTTATCCTGTATTATGCTCCAGAGCTGCGCTCACGATTCTGCTGGTGCAGTCACTGTGTACATACATTACATTACTTATCCTGTATTATACTCCAGAGCTGTGCTCACTATTCTGCTGGTACAGTCACTGTGTACATACATGACATTACTTATCCTGTATTATACTCCAGAGCTGTGATCACTATTCTGCTGGTACAGTCACTGTGTACATACATTACATTACTTATCCTGTATTATACTCCAGAGCTGTGCTCACTATTCTGCTGGTACAGTCACTGTGTACATACATTACATTACTTCTCCTGTATTATACCCCAGAGCTGCGCTCACTATTCTGCTGGTACAGTCACTGTGTACATACATTACATTACTTATCCTGTATTATACTCCAGAGCTGCGCTCACTATTCTGCTGGTGCAGTCACTGTGTACATACATTACATTACTTATCCTGTATTATACTCCAGAGCTGCGCTCACTATTCTGCTGGTACAGTCACTGTGTACATACATTACATTACATATCCTGTATTATACTCCAGAGCTGCGCTCACTATTCTGCTGGTCACTGTGTACATACATTACTTTACTTATCCTGTATTATACTCCAGAGCTGCGCTCACTATTCTGCTGGTGCAGTCACTGTGTACATACATTACATTACTTATCCTGTATTATACTCCAGAGCTGCGCTCACTATTCTGCTGGTACAGTCACTGTGTACATACATTACTTCTCCTGTATTATACTCCAGAGCTGCGCTCACTATTCTGCTGGTACAGTCACTGTGTACATACATTACATTACTTATCCTGTATTATACTCTAGAGCTGCGCTCACTATTCTGCTGGTACAGTTACTGTGTACATACATTACATTACTTATCCTGTATTATACTCCAGAGCTGCGCTCACTATTCTGCTGGTACAGTTACTGTGTGCATACATTACATTACTTCTCCTGTATTATACTCCAGAGCTGTGCTCACTATTCTGCTGGTACAGTCACTGTGTACATACATTACATTACTTATCCTGTATTATCCTCCAGAGCTGCGCTCACTATTCTGCTGGTCACTGTGTACATACATTACATTACTTATCCTGTATTATACTCCAGAGCTGCGCTCACTATTCTGCTGGTCACTGTGAACATACATTACATTACTTATCCTGTATTATACTCCAGAGCTGCGCTCACTATTCTGCTGGTGCAGTCACTGTGTACATACATTACATTACTTATCCTGTATTATACTCCCGAGCTGCGCTCACTATTCTGCTGGTACAGTCACTGTGTACATACATTACATTACTTATCCTGTATTATACTCCAGAGCTGCGCTCACTATTCTGCTGGTACAGTCACTGTGTACATTACATTACTTATCCTGTATTATACTCCAGAGCTGCGCTCACTATTCTGCTGGTTCAGTCACTGTGTACATACATTACATTACTTATCCTGTATTATACTCCAGAGCTGCGCTCACTATTCTGCTGGTACAGTTACTGTGTGCATACATTACATTACTTCTCCTGTATTATACTCCAGAGCTGCGCTCACTATTCTGCTGGTACAGTTACTGTGTGCATACATTACATTACTTCTCCTGTATTATACTCCAGAGCTGCGCTCACTATTCTGCTGGTACAGTCAATGTGTACATACATTACATTACTTATCCTGTATTATACTCCAGAGCTGCGCTCACTATTCTGCTGGTACAGTCACTGTGTACATACATTACTTATCCTGTATTATACTCCAGAGCTGCGCCCACTATTCTGCTGGTACAGTCAATGTGTACATACATTACATTACTTATCCTGTATTATACTCCAGAGCTGCGCTCACTATTCTGCTGGTACAGTCACTGTGTACATACATTACATTACTTATCCTGTATTATACTCCAGAGCTGCGCTCACTATTCTGCTGGTACAGTCACTGTGTACATACATTACATTACTTATCCTGTATTATACTCCAGAGCTGCGCTCACTATTCTGCTGGTACAGTCACTGTGTACATACATTACATTACTTATCCTGTATTATACTCCAGAGCTGCGCTCACTATTCTGCTGGTACAGTCACTGTGTACATACATTACATTACTTATCCTGTATTATACTCCAGAGCTGCGCTCACTATTCTGCTGGTACAGTCACTGTGTACATACATTTCATTACTTATCCTGTATTATACTCCAGAGCTGCGTTCACTATTCTGCTGGTACAGTCACTGTGTACATACATTACTTATCCTGTATTATACTCCAGAGCTGCGCTCACTATTCTGCTGGTACAGTCACTGTGTACATACATTACATTACTTATCCTGTATTATACTCCAGAGCTGCGCTCACTATTCTGCTGGTACAGTTACTGTGTGCATACATTACATTACTTATCCTGTATTATACTCCAGAGCTGCGCTCACTATTCTGCTGGTACAGTCACTGTGTACATACATTACATTACTTATCCTGTATTATACTCCAGAGCTGCGCTCACTATTCTGCTGGTACAGTCACTGTGTACATACATTACATTACTTATCCTGTATTATACTCCAGAGCTGCGCTCACTATTCTGCTGGTGCAGTCACTGTGTACATACATTACATTACTTATCTTGTATTATACTCCAGAGCTGCGCTCACTATTCTGCTGGTACAGTCACTGTGTACATACATTACATTACTTATCCTGTATTATACTCCAGAGCTGCACTCACTATTCTGCTGGTACAGTCACTGTGTACATACATTACATTACTTATCTTGTATTATACTCCAGAGCTGCGCTCACTATTCTGCTGGTACAGTCACTGTGTACATACATTACATTACTTATCTTGTATTATACTCCAGAGCTGCGCTCACTATTCTGCTGGTACAGTCACTGTGTACATACATTACAATACTTATCCTGTATTATACCCCAGAGCTGCGCTCACTATTCTGCTGGTACAGTCACTGTGTACATACATTACTTATCCTGTATTATCCTCCAGAGCTGCGCTCACTATTCTGCTGGTACAGTCAATGTGTACATACATTACATTACTTATCCTGTATTATACTCCAGAGCTGCGCTCACTATTCTGCTGGTACAGTTACTGTGTACATACATTACATTACTTATCCTGTATTATACTCCAGAGCTGTGCTCACTATTCTGCTGGTACAGTCACTGTGTACATACATTATATTACTTTTCCTGTATTATACTCCAGAGCTGTGCTCACTATTCTGCTGGTACAGTCACTGTGTACATACATTACATTACTTATCCTGTATTATACTCCAGAGCTGCGCTCACTATTCTGCTGGTGCAGTCACTGTGTACATACATTACATTACTTATCCTGTATTATACTCCAGAGCTGCGCTCACTATTCTGCTGGTACAGTCACTGTGTACATACATTACATTACTTATCCTGTATTATACTCCAGAGCTGCGCTCACTATTCTGCTGGTACAGTTACTGTGTGCATACATTACAATACTTATCCTGTATTATACTCCAGAGCTGCGCTCAGTATTCTGCTGGTACAGTCACTGTGTACATACATTACATTACTTATCCTGTATTATACTCCAGAGCTGCGCTCACTATTCTGCTGGTACAGTCACTGTGTACATACATTACATTACTTATCCTGTATTATGCTCCAGAGCTGCGCTCACGATTCTGCTGGTGCAGTCACTGTGTACATACATTACATTACTTATCCTGTATTATACTCCAGAGCTGCGCTCACTATTCTGCTGGTACAGTCACTGTGTACATACATTACATTACTTATCCTGTATTATACTCCAGAGCTGCGCTCACGATTCTGCTGGTACAGTCACTGTGTACATACATTACATTACTTATCCTGTATTATCCTCCAGAGCTGCGCTCACGATTCTGCTGGTACAGTTAATGTGTACATACATTACTTATCCTGTATTATACTCCAGAGCTGCGCTCACTATTCTGCTGGTCACTGTGTACATACATTACATTACTTATCCTGTATTATCCTCCAGAGCTGCGCTCACTATTCTGCTGGTCACTGTGTACATACATTACATTACTTATCCTGTATTATACTCCAGAGCTGCGCTCACTATTCTGCTGGTACAGTCACTGTGTACATACATTACATTACTTATCCTGTATTATACTCCAGAGCTGCGCTCACTATTCTGCTGGTGCAGTCACTGTGTACATACATTACATTACTTATCCTGTATTATACTCCAGAGCTGCGCTCACTATTCTGCTGGTACAGTCACTGTGTACATACATTACATTACATATCCTGTATTATACTCCAGAGCTGCGCTCACTATTCTGCTGGTCACTGTGTACATACATTACTTTACTTATCCTGTATTATACTCCAGAGCTGCGCTCACTATTCTGCTGGTACAGTCACTGTGTACATACATTACATTACTTATCCTGTATTATACTCCAGAGCTGCGCTCACTATTCTGCTGGTACAGTCACTGTGTACATACATTACATTACTTATCCTGTATTATACTCTAGAGCTGCGCTCACTATTCTGCTGGTACAGTCACTGTGTACATACATTACATTACTTATCCTGTATTATACTCCAGAGCTGCGCTCACTATTCTGCTGGTGCAGTCACTGTGTACATACATTACATTACTTATCCTGTATTATACTCCAGAGCTGCGCTCACTATTCTGCTGGTGCAGTCACTGTGTACATACATTACATTACTTCTCCTGTATTATACTCCAGAGCTGTGCTCACGATTCTGCTAGTACAGTCACTGTGTACATACATTATATTACTTATCCTGTATTATCCTCCAGAGCTGCGCTCACTATTCTGCTGGTCACTGTGTACATATATTACATTACTTATCCTGTATTATACTCCAGAGCTGCGCTCACTATTCTGCTGGTCACTGTGTACATACATTACATTACTTATCCTGTATTATACTCCAGAGCTGCGCTCACTATTCTGCTGGTGCAGTCACTGTGTACATACATTACATTACTTATCCTGTATTATATTTCAGAGCTGCGCTCACTATTCTGCTGGTCACTGTGTACATACATTACATTACTTATCCTGTATTATACTCCAGAGCTGCGCTCACTATTCTGCTGGTGCAGTCACTGTGTACATACATTACATTACTTATCCTGTATTATATTTCAGAGCTGCGCTCACTATTCTGCTGGTACAGTCACTGTGTACATACATTACATTACTTATCCTGTATTATCCTCCAGAGCTGCGCTCACTATTCTGCTGGTACAGTCACTGTGTACATACATTACATTACTTATCCTGTATTATACTCCAGAGCTGCGCTCACTATTCTGCTGGTCACTGTGTACATACATTACATTACTTATCCTGTATTATACTCCCGAGCTGCGCTCACTATTCTGCTGGTACAGTCACTGTGTACATTACATTACTTATCCTGTATTATACTCCAGAGCTGCGCTCACTATTCTGCTGGTACAGTCACTTCTGTACATACATTACTTATCCTGTACTATACTCCAGAGCTGCGCTCACTATTCTGCTGGCACAGTCACTGTGTACATACATTACATTACTTATCCTGTATTATACCCCAGAGCTGCGCCCACTATTCTGCTGGTACAGTCACTGTGTACATACATTACATTACTTATCCTGTATTATACTCCAGAGCTGCGCTCACTATTCTGCTGGTGCAGTCACTGTGTATATACATTACATTACTTATCCTGTATTATACTCCAGAGCTGCGCTCACTATTCTGCTGGTGCAGTCACTGTGTATATACATTACATTACTAATCCTGTATTATACTCCAGAGCTGCGCTCACTATTCTGCTGGTGCAGTCACTGTGTACATACATTACTTATCCTGTATTATACTCCAGAGCTGCGCTCACTATTCTGCTGGTACAGTCACTGTGTACATACATTACATTACTTATCCTGTATTATACTCCAGAGCTGCGCTCACTATTCTGCTGGTACAGTCACTGTTTACATACATTACATTACTTATCCTGTATTATCCTCCAGAGCTGCGCTCACTATTCTGCTGGTCACTGTGTACATACGTCACATTACTTGTCCTGTATTATACTCCAGAGCTGCGCTCACTATTCTGCTGGTGCAGTCACTGTGTACATACATTACATTACTTATCCTGTATTATACTCCAGAGCTGCGCTCACGATTCTGCTGGTACAGTCACTGTGTACATACATTATATTTCTTATCCTGTATTATCCTCCAGAGCTGCGCTCACTATTCTGCTGGTCACTGTGTACATACATTACATTACTTATCCTGTATTATCCTCCAGAGCTGCGCTCACTATTCTGCTGGTCACTGTGTACATACATTACATTACTTATCCTGTATTATACTCCAGAGCTGCGCTCACTATTCTGCTGGTGCAGTCACTGTGTACATACATTACATTACTTATCCTGTATTATACTCCAGAGCTGCGCTCACTATTCTGCTGGTGCAGTCACTGTGTACATACATTACATTACTTATCCTGTATTATACTCCAGAGCTGCACTCACTATTCTGCTGGTCACTGTGTACATACATTACATTACTTATCCCGTATTATACTCCAGAGCTGCGCTCACTATTCTGCTGGTCATTGTGTACATACATTACATTACTTATCCTGTATTATCCTCCAGAGCTGCGCTCACTATTCTGCTGGTCACTGTGTACATACATTACATTACTTATCCTGTATTATACTCCAGAGCTGCGCTCACTATTCTGCTGGTGCAGTCACTGTGTACATACATTACATAACTTATCCTGTATTATACTCCAGAGCAGCGCTCCCTATTCTGCTGGTACAGTCACTGTGTACATACATTACATTACTTATCCTGTATTATACTCCAGAGCTGCGCTCACGATACTGCTGGTACAGTCACTGTGTACATACATTACATTACTTATCCTGTATTATCCTCCAGAGCTGCGCTCACTATTCTGCTGGTCACTCTGTACATACATTACATTACTTATCCTGTATTATACTCCAGAGCTGCGCTCACGATTCTGCTGGTCACTGTGTACATACATTACATTACTTATCCTGTATTATACTCCAGAGCTGCGCTCACTATTCTGCTGGTACAGTCACTGTGTACATACATTACATTACGTATCCTGTATTATACTCCAGAGCTGCGCTCACTATTCTGCTGGTACAGTTACTGTGTGCATACATTACATTACTTCTCCTGTATTATACTCCAGAGCTGTGCTCACTATTCTGCTGGTACAGTCACTGTGTACATACATTACATTACTTATCCTGTATTATACTCCAGAGCTGCGCTCGACGATTCTGCTTGTACAGTCACTGTGTACATACATTACATTACTTATCCTGTATTATCCTCCAGAGCTGCGCTCACTATTCTGCTGGTCACTGTGTACATACATTACATTACTTATCCTGTATTATACTCCAGAGCTGCGCTCACTATTCTGCTGGTGCAGTCACTGTGTACATACATTACATTACTTATCCTGTATTATACTCCAGAGCTGCGCTCATGATTCTGCTGGTACAGTCACTGTGTACATACATTACATTTCTTATCCTGTATTATCCTCCAGAGCTGCGCTCACTATTCTGCTGGTCACTGTGTACATACATTACATTACTTATCCTGTATTATACCCCAGAGCTGCACTCACTATTCTGCTGGTATAGTCACTGTGTACATACATTACATTACTTATCCTGTATTATACTCCAGAGCTGTGCTCACTATTCTGCTGGTACAGTCACTGTGTACATACATTACATTACTTATCCTGTATTATACTACAGAGCTGCGCTCACTATTCTGCTGGTACAGTCACTGTGTACATACATTACATTACTTATCCTGTATTATGCTCCAGAGCTGCGCTCACGATTCTGCTGGTGCAGTCACTGTGTACATACATTACATTACTTATCCTGTATTATACTCCAGAGCTGTGCTCACTATTCTGCTGGTACAGTCACTGTGTACATACATGACATTACTTATCCTGTATTATACTCCAGAGCTGTGATCACTATTCTGCTGGTACAGTCACTGTGTACATACATTACATTACTTATCCTGTATTATACTCCAGAGCTGTGCTCACTATTCTGCTGGTACAGTCACTGTGTACATACATTACATTACTTCTCCTGTATTATACCCCAGAGCTGCGCTCACTATTCTGCTGGTACAGTCACTGTGTACATACATTACATTACTTATCCTGTATTATACTCCAGAGCTGCGCTCACTATTCTGCTGGTGCAGTCACTGTGTACATACATTACATTACTTATCCTGTATTATACTCCAGAGCTGCACTCACTATTCTGCTGGTACAGTCACTGTGTACATACATTACATTACTTATCCTGTATTATACTCCAGAGCTGCGCTCACTATTCTGCTGGTACAGTCACTGTGTGCATACATTACATTACTTATCCTGTATTATACTCCAGAGCTGCGCTCACTATTCTGCTGGTCACTGTGTACATACATTACTTTACTTATCCTGTATTATACTCCAGAGCTGCGCTCACGATTCTGCTGGTACAGTCACTGTGTACATGCATTACATTACTTATCCTGTATTATACTCCAGAGCTGCGCTCACTATTCTGCTGGTGCAGTCACTGTGTACATACATTACATTACTTATCCTGTATTATACTCCAGAGCTGCGCTCACTATTCTGCTGGTACAGTCACTGTGTACATACATTACATTACTTATCCTGTATTATCCTCCAGAGCTGCGCTCACTATTCTGCTGGTCACTGCGTACATACATTACATTACTTATCCTGTATTATACTCCAGAGCTGCGCTCACTATTCTGCTGGTACAGTCACTGTGTACATACATTACATTACTTATCCTGTATTATACTCCAGAGCAGCGCTCCCTATTCTGCTGGTACAGTCACTGTGTACATACATTACATTACTTATCCTGTATTATACTCCAGAGCTGCGCTCACGATTCTGCTGGTACAGTCACTGTGTACATACATTACTTATCCTGTATTATACTCCAGAGCTGCGCTCACTATTCTGCTGGTGCAGTCACTGTGTACATACATTACATTACTTATCCTGTATTATACTCCAGAGCTGCGCTCACTATTCTGCTGGTCACTGTGTACATACATTACATTACTTATCCTGTATTATACTCCAGAGCTGCGCTCACTATTCTGCTGGTACAGTCACTGTGTACATACATTACATTACTTATCCTGTATTATACTCCAGAGCTGCGCTCACTATTCTGCTGGTGCAGTCACTGTGTACATACATTACATTACTTATCCTGTATTATATTTCAGAGCTGCGCTCACTATTCTGCTGGTACAGTCACTGTGTACATACATTACATTACTTATCTTGTATTATCCTCCAGAGCTGCGCTCACTATTCTGCTGGTCACTGTGTACATACATTACATTACTTATCCTGTATTATACTCCAGAGCTGCGCTCACTATTCTGCTGGTCACTGTGTACATACATTACATTACTTATCCTGTATTATACTCCCGAGCTGCGCTCACTATTCTGCTGGTACAGTCACTGTGTACATACATTACATTACTTATCCTGTATTATACTCCAGAGCTGCGCTCACTATTCTGCTGGTACAGTCACTGTGTACATTACATTACTTATCCTGTATTATACTCCAGAGCTGCGCTCACTATTCTGCTGGTGCAGTCACTGTGTACATACATTACATTACTTATCCTGTAATATACTCCAGAGCTGCGCTCACTATTCTGCTGGTACAGTCACTGTGTACATACATTACATTACTTATCCTGTATTATACTCCAGAGCTGCGCTCACTATTCTGCTGGTACAGTCACTGTGTACATTACATTACTTATCCTGTATTATACTCCAGAGCTGCGCTCACTATTCTGCTGGTACAGTCACTGTGTACATACATTACATTACTTATCCTGTATTATCCTCCAGAGCTGCGCTCACTATTCTGCTGGTACAGTCACTGTGTACATACATTACATTACTTATCCTGTATTATACTCCAGAGCTGCGCTCACTATTCTGCTGGTACAGTCACTGTGTACATACATTACATTACTTATCCTGTATTATACTCCAGAGCTGCGCTCACTATTCTGCTGGTACAGTCACTGTGTACATACATTACATTACTTATCCTGTATTATACTCCAGAGCTGCGCTCACTATTCTGCTGGTACAGTCACTGTGTACATACATTACATTACTTATCCTGTATTATACTCCAGAGCTGCGCTCACTATTCTGCTGGTACAGTCACTGTGTACATACATTACTTATCCTGTATTATACTCCAGAGCTGCGCTCACTATTCTGCTGGTACAGTCACTGTGTACATACATTACTTATCCTGTATTATACTCCAGAGCTGCACTCACTATTCTGCTGGTACAGTCACTGTGTACATACATTACATTACTTATCCTGTATTATACTCCAGAGCTGCGCTCACTATTCTGCTGGTACAGTCACTGTGTACATACATTACATTACTTATCCTGTATTATACTCCAGAGCTGCGCTCACTATTCTGCTGGTACAGTCACTGTGTACATACATTACTTATCCTGTATTATACTCCAGAGCTGCGCTCACTATTCTGCTGGTACAGTTACTGTGTGCATACATTACATTACTTATCCTGTATTATACTCCAGAGCTGTGCTCACTATTCTGCTGGTACAGTCACTGTGTACATACATTACATTACTTATCCTGTATTATACTCCAGAGCTGCGCTCACTATTCTGCTGGTACAGTCACTGTGTACATACATTACATTACTTATCCTGTATTATCCTCCAGAGCTGCGCTCACTATTCTGCTGGTACAGTCACTGTGTACATACATTACATTACTTATCCTGTATTATACTCCAGAGCTGCGCTCACTATTCTGCTGGTACAGTCACTGTGTACATACATTACATTACTTATCCTGTATTATCCTCCAGAGATGCGCTCACTATTCTGCTGGTACAGTCACTGTGTATATACATTACAATACTTATCCTGTATTATACCCCAGAGCTGCGCTCACTATTCTGCTGGTACAGTCACTGTGTACATACATTACATTACTTATCCTGTATTATCCTCCAGAGCTGCGCTCACTATTCTGCTGGTCACTGTGTACATACATTACATTACTTATCCTGTATTATACTCCAGAGCTGCGCTCACTATTCTGCTGGTACAGTCAATGTGTACATACATTACATTACTTATCCTGTATTATACTCCAGAGCTGCGCTCACTATTCTGCTGGTACAGTTACTGTGTGCATACATTACATTACTTCTCCTGTATTATACTCCAGAGCTGTGCTCACTATTCTGCTGGTACAGTCACTGTGTACATACATTACATTACTTCTCCTGTATTATACTCCAGAGCTGTGCTCACTATTCTGCTGGTACAGTCACTGTGTACATACATTACATTACTTATCCTGTATTATACTCCAGAGCTGCGCTCACTATTCTGCTGGTACAGTCACTGTGTACATACATTACATTACTTATCCTGTATTATACTCCAGAGCTGCGCTCACTATTCTGCTGGTACAGTCACTGTGTACATACATTACATTACTTATCCTGTATTATACTCCAGAGCTGCGCACACTATTCTGCTGGTACAGTCACTGTGTACATACATTACATTACTTATCCTGTATTATACTCCAGAGCTGCGCTCACTATTCTGCTGGTACAGTCACTGTGTACATACATTACATTACTTATCCTGTATTATGCTCCAGAGCTGCGCTCACGATTCTGCTGGTGCAGTCACTGTGTACATACATTACATTACTTATCCTGTATTATACTCCAGAGCTGCGCTCACGATTCTGCTGGTACAGTCACTGTGTACATACATTACATTACTTATCCTGTATTATCCTCCAGAGCTGCGCTCACTATTCTGCTGGTCACTGTGTACATACATTACATTACTTATCCTGTATTATACTCTAGAGCTGCGCTCACTATTCTGCTGGTACAGTTACTGTGTACATACATTACATTACTTATCCTGTATTATACTCCAGAGCTGCGCTCACTATTCTGCTGGTACAGTCACTGTGTACATACATTACATTACTTCTCCTGTATTATACTCCAGAGCTGTGCTCACTATTCTGCTGGTACAGTCACTGTGTACATACATTACATTACTTATCCTGTATTATACTCCAGAGCTGCGCTCACTATTCTGCTGGTCACTGTGTACATACATTACATTACTTATCCTGTATTATACTCCAGAGCTGCGCTCACTATTCTGCTGGTGCAGTCACTGTGTACATACATTACATTACTTATCCTGTATTATACTCCAGAGCTGCGCTCAGTATTCTGCTGGTACAGTCACTGTGTACATACATTACATTACTTATCCTGTATTATGCTCCAGAGCTGCGCTCACGATTCTGCTGGTGCAGTCACTGTGTACATACATTACATTACTTATCCTGTATTATACTCCAGAGCTGCGCTCACGATTCTGCTGGTACAGTCACTGTGTACATACATTACATTACTTATCCTGTATTATCCTCCAGAGCTGCGCTCACTATTCTGCTGGTCACTGTGTACATACATTACATTACTTATCCTGTATTATACTCTAGAGCTGCGCTCACTATTCTGCTGGTACAGTTACTGTGTACATACATTACATTACTTATCCTGTATTATACTCCAGAGCTGCGCTCACTATTCTGCTGGTACAGTCACTGTGTACATACATTACATTACTTCTCCTGTATTATACTCCAGAGCTGTGCTCACTATTCTGCTGGTACAGTCACTGTGTACATACATTACATTACTTATCCTGTATTATACTCCAGAGCTGCGCTCACTATTCTGCTGGTCACTGTGTACATACATTACATTACTTATCCTGTATTATACTCCAGAGCTGCGCTCACTATTCTGCTGGTGCAGTCACTGTGTACATACATTACATTACTTATCCTGTATTATACTCCAGAGCTGCGCTCACTATTCTGCTGGTGCAGTCACTGTGTACATACATTACATTACTTATCCTGTATTATACCCCAGAGCTGCGCTCACTATTCTGCTGGTACAGTCACTGTGTACATACATTACATTACTTATCCTGTATTATACTCCAGAGCTGCGCTCACTATTCTGCTGGTGCAGTCACTGTGTACATACATTACTTATCCTGTATTATACTCCAGAGCTGCGCTCACTATTCTGCTGGTCACTGTGTACATACATTACATTACTTATCCGGTATTATACTCCAGAGCTGCACTCACTATTCTGCTGGGACAGACACTGTGTACATACATTACATTACTTATCCTGTATTATGCTCCAGAGCTGCGCTCACTATTCTGCTGGTGCAGTCACTGTGTACATACATTACATTACTTATCCTGTATTATACCCCAGAGCTGCGCTCACTATTCTGCTGGTGCAGTCACTGTGTACATACATTACTTATCCTGTATTATACTCTAGAGCTGCGCTCACTATTCTGCTGGTACAGACACTGTGTACATACATTACATTACATATCCTGTATTATACTCCAGAGCTGCGCTCACTATTCTGCTGGTGCAGTCACTGTGTACATACATTACATAACTTATCCTGTATTATACTCCAGAGCAGCGCTCCCTATTCTGCTGGGACAGTCACTGTGTACATACATTACATTACTTCTCCTGTATTATACTCCAGAGCTGTGCTCACTATTCTGCTGGTACAGTCACTGTGTACATACATTACATTACTTATCCTGTATTATACTCCAGAGCTGCGCTCACGATTCTGCTGGTACAGTCACTGTGTACATACATTACATTACTTATCCTGTATTATCCTCCAGAGCTGCGCTCACTATTCTGCTGGTCACTCTGTACATACATTACATTACTTATCCTGTATTATACTCCAGAGCTGCGCTCATGATTCTGCTGGTCACTGTGTACATACATTACATTACTTATCCTGTATTATACTCCAGAGCTGCGCTCACTATTCTGCTGGTCACTGTGTACATACATTACATTACTTATCCTGTATTATACTCCAGAGCTGCGCTCACTATTCTGCTGGTGCAGTCACTGTGTACATACATTACATTACTTATCCTGTATTATACTCCAGAGCTGCGCTCACTATTCTGCTGGTGCAGTCACTGTGTACATTACATTACTTATCCTGTATTATACTCCAGAGCTGCGCTCACTATTCTGCTGGTTCAGTCACTGTGTACATACATTACATTACTTATCCTGTATTATACTCCAGAGCTGCGCTCACTATTCTGCTGGTACAGTCACTGTGTACATACATTACATTACTTATCCTGTATTATACTCCAGAGCTGCGCTCACTATTCTGCTGGTACAGTCACTGTGTACATTACATTACTTCTCCTGTATTATACTCCAGAGCTGCGCTCACTATTCTGCTGGTACAGTTACTGTGTGCATACATTACAATACTTATCCTGTATTATACTCCAGAGCTGCGCTCACTATTCTGCTGGTACAGTCACTGTGTACATACATTACATTACTTATCCTGTATTATACTCCAGAGCTGCGCTCACTATTCTGCTGGTACAGTCACTGTGTACATTACATTACTTATCCTGTATTATACTCCAGAGCTGCGCTCACTATTCTGCTGGTTCAGTCACTGTGTACATACATTACATTACTTATCCTGTATTATACTCCAGAGCTGCGCTCACTATTCTGCTGGTACAGTCACTGTGTACATACATTACATTACTTATCCTGTATTATACTCCAGAGCTGCGCTCACTATTCTGCTGGTACAGTCACTGTGTACATTACATTACTTCTCCTGTATTATACTCCAGAGCTGCGCTCACTATTCTGCTGGTACAGTTACTGTGTGCATACATTACAATACTTATCCTGTATTATACTCCAAAGCTGCGCCCACTATTCTGCTGGTACAGTCAATGTGTACATACATTACATTACTTATCCTGTATTATACTCCAGAGCTGCGCTCACTATTCTGCTGGTACAGTCACTGTGTACATACATTACTTATCCTGTATTATACTCCAGAGCTGCGCCCACTATTCTGCTGGTACAGTCAATGTGTACATACATTACATTACTTATCCTGTATTATACTCCAGAGCTGCGCTCACTATTCTGCTGGTACAGTCACTGTGTACATACATTACATTACTTATCCTGTATTATACTCCAGAGCTGCGCTCACTATTCTGCTGGTACAGTCACTGTGTACATACATTACATTACTTATCCTGTATTATACTCCAGAGCTGCGCTCACTATTCTGCTGGTACAGTCACTGTGTACATACATTACATTACTTATCCTGTATTATACTCCAGAGCTGCGTTCACTATTCTGCTGGTACAGTCACTGTGTACATACATTACTTATCCTGTATTATACTCCAGAGCTGCGCTCACTATTCTGCTGGTACAGTCACTGTGTACATACATTACATTACTTATCCTGTATTATACTCCAGAGCTGCGCTCACTATTCTGCTGGTACAGTTACTGTGTGCATACATTACATTACTTATCCTGTATTATACTCCAGAGCTGCGCTCACTATTCTGCTGGTACAGTCACTGTGTACATACATTACATTACTTATCCTGTATTATACTCCAGAGCTGCGCTCACTATTCTGCTGGTACAGTCACTGTGTACATACATTACATTACTTATCCTGTATTATACTCCAGAGCTGCGCTCACTATTCTGCTGGTGCAGTCACTGTGTACATACATTACATTACTTATCTTGTATTATACTCCAGAGCTGCGCTCACTATTCTGCTGGTACAGTCACTGTGTACATACATTACATTACTTATCCTGTATTATCCTCCAGAGCTGCGCTCACTATTCTGCTGGTCACTGTGTACATACATTACATTACTTATCCTGTATTATACTCCAGAGCTGCGCTCACTATTCTGCTGGTACAGTCAATGTGTACATACATTACATTACTTATCCTGTATTATACTCCAGAGCTGCGCTCACTATTCTGCTGGTACAGTTACTGTGTACATACATTACATTACTTATCCTGTATTATACTCCAGAGCTGTGCTCACTATTCTGCTGGTACAGTCACTGTGTACATACATTATATTACTTTTCCTGTATTATACTCCAGAGCTGTGCTCACTATTCTGCTGGTACAGTCACTGTGTACATACATTACATTACTTATCCTGTATTATACTCCAGAGCTGCGCTCACTATTCTGCTGGTACAGTCACTGTGTACATACATTACTTATCCTGTATTATACTCCAGAGCTGCGCCCACTATTCTGCTGGTACAGTCAATGTGTACATACATTACATTACTTATCCTGTATTATACTCCAGAGCTGCGCTCACTATTCTGCTGGTACAGTCACTGTGTACATACATTACTTATCCTGTATTATACTCCAGAGCTGCGCTCACTATTCTGCTGGTACAGTCACTGTGTACATACATTACATTACTTATCCTGTATTATACTCCAGAGCTGCGCTCAGTATTCTGCTGGTACAGTCACTGTGTACATACATTACATTACTTATCCTGTATTATGCTCCAGAGCTGCGCTCACGATTCTGCTGGTGCAGTCACTGTGTACATACATTACATTACTTATCCTGTATTATACTCCAGAGCTGCGCTCACTATTCTGCTGGTACAGTCACTGTGTACATACATTACATTACTTATCCTGTATTATACTCCAGAGCTGCGCTCACGATTCTGCTGGTACAGTCACTGTGTACATACATTACATTACTTATCCTGTATTATCCTCCAGAGCTGCGCTCACGATTCTGCTGGTACAGTTAATGTGTACATACATTACTTATCCTGTATTATACTCCAGAGCTGCGCTCACTATTCTGCTGGTCACTGTGTACATACATTACATTACTTATCCTGTATTATCCTCCAGAGCTGCGCTCACTATTCTGCTGGTCACTGTGTACATACATTACATTACTTATCCTGTATTATACTCCAGAGCTGCGCTCACTATTCTGCTGGTACAGTCACTGTGTACATACATTACATTACTTATCCTGTATTATACTCCAGAGCTGCGCTCACTATTCTGCTGGTACAGTCACTGTGTACATACATTACATTACATATCCTGTATTATACTCCAGAGCTGTGCTCACTATTCTGCTGGTACAGTCACTGTGTACATACATTACATTACTTATCCTGTATTATACTCCAGAGCTGCGCTCACTATTCTGCTGGTACAGTCACTGTGTACATACATTACATTACTTATCCTGTATTATACTCCAGAGCTGCGCTCACTATTCTGCTGGTGCAGTCACTGTGTACATACATTACATTACTTATCCTGTATTATACTCCAGAGCTGCGCTCACTATTCTGCTGGTACAGTTACTGTGTACATACATTACATTACTTATCCTGTATTATACTCCAGGGCTGCGCTCACGATTCTGCTGGTGCAGTCACTGTGTACATACATTACATTACTTCTCCTGTATTATACTCCAGAGCTGTGCTCACGATTCTGCTAGTACAGTCACTGTGTACATACATTATATTACTTATCCTGTATTATCCTCCAGAGCTGCGCTCACTATTCTGCTGGTCACTGTGTACATACATTACATTACTTATCCTGTATTATACTCCAGAGCTGCGCTCACTATTCTGCTGGTGCAGTCACTGTGTACATACATTACATTACTTATCCTGTATTATACTCCAGAGCAGCGCTCCCTATTCTGCTGGTACAGTCACTGTGTACATACATTACATTACTTATCCTGTATTATACTCCAGAGCTGCGCTCACGATTCTGCTGGTACAGTCACTGTGTACATACATTACATTACTTATCCTGTATTATACTCCAGAGCTGCGCTCACTATTCTGCTGGTGCAGTCACTGTGTACATACATTACATTACTTATCCTGTATTATCCTCCAGAGCTGCGCTCACTATTCTGCTGGTGCAGTCACTGTGTACATACATTACATTACTTATCCTGTATTATATTTCAGAGCTGCGCTCACTATTCTGCTGGTCACTGTGTACATACATTACATTACTTATCCTGTATTATACTCCAGAGCTGCGCTCACTATTCTGCTGGTGCAGTCACTGTGTACATACATTACATTACTTATCCTGTATTATATTTCAGAGCTGCGCTCACTATTCTGCTGGTACAGTCACTGTGTACATACATTACATTACTTATCCTGTATTATCCTCCAGAGCTGCGCTCACTATTCTGCTGGTCACTGTGTACATACATTACATTACTTATCCTGTATTATACTCCAGAGCTGCGCTCACTATTCTGCTGGTCACTGTGTACATACATTACATTACTTATCCTGTATTATACTCCCGAGCTGCGCTCACTATTCTGCTGGTACAGTCACTGTGTACATTACATTACTTATCCTGTATTATACTCCAGAGCTGCGCTCACTATTCTGCTGGTACAGTCACTTCTGTACATACATTACTTATCCTGTACTATACTCCAGAGCTGCGCTCACTATTCTGCTGGTCGCTGTGTACATACATTACATTACTTATCCTGTATTATACTCCAGAGCTGCGCTCACGATTCTGCTGGCACAGTCACTGTGTACATACATTACATTACTTATCCTGTATTATACCCCAGAGCTGCGCCCACTATTCTGCTGGTACAGTCACTGTGTACATACATTACATTACTTATCCTGTATTATACTCCAGAGCTGCGCTCACTATTCTGCTGGTGCAGTCACTGTGTATATACATTACATTACTTATCCTGTATTATACTCCAGAGCTGCGCTCACTATTCTGCTGGTGCAGTCACTGTGTATATACATTACATTACTAATCCTGTATTATACTCCAGAGCTGCGCTCACTATTCTGCTGGTACAGTCACTGTGTACATACATTACATTACTTATCCTGTATTATACTCCAGAGCTGCGCTCACTATTCTGCTGGTACAGTCACTGTTTACATACATTACATTACTTATCCTGTATTATCCTCCAGAGCTGCGCTCACTATTCTGCTGGTCACTGTGTACATAACGTCACATTACTTGTCCTGTATTATACTCCAGAGCTGCGCTCACTATTCTGCTGGTGCAGTCACTGTGTACATACATTACATTACTTATCCTGTATTATACTCCAGAGCTGCGCTCACTATTCTGCTGGTACAGTCACTGTGTACATACATTACATTACTTATCCTGTATTATACTCCAGAGCTGCGCTCACTATTCTGCTGATACAGTCACTGTTTACATACATTACATTACTTATCCTGTATTATCCTCCAGAGCTGCGCTCACTATTCTGCTGGTCACTGTGTACATACGTCACATTACTTGTCCTGTATTATACTCCAGAGCTGCGCTCACGATTCTGCTGGTACAGTCACTGTGTACATACATTATATTTCTTATCCTGTATTATCCTCCAGAGCTGCGCTCACTATTCTGCTGGTCACTGTGTACATACATTACATTACTTATCCTGTATTATCCTCCAGAGCTGCGCTCACTATTCTGCTGGTCACTGTGTACATACATTACATTACTTATCCTGTATTATACTCCAGAGCTGCGCTCACTATTCTGCTGGTGCAGTCACTGTGTACATACATTACATTACTTATCCTGTATTATACTCCAGAGCTGCGCTCACTATTCTGCTGGTGCAGTCACTGTGTACATACATTACATTACTTATCCTGTATTATACTCCAGAGCTGCACTCACTATTCTGCTGGTCACTGTGTACATACATTACATTACTTATCCTGTATTATCCTCCAGAGCTGCGCTCACTATTCTGCTGGTCACTGTGTACATACATTACATTACTTATCCTGTATTATACTCCAGAGCTGCGCTCACTATTCTGCTGGTGCAGTCACTGTGTACATACATTACATAACTTATCCTGTATTATACTCCAGAGCAGCGTTCCCTATTCTGCTGGTACAGTCACTGTGTACATACATTACATTACTTATCCTGTATTATACTCCAGAGCTGCGCTCACGATACTGCTGGTACAGTCACTGTGTACATACATTACATTACTTATCCTGTATTATCCTCCAGAGCTGCGCTCACTATTCTGCTGGTCACTCTGTACATACATTACATTACTTATCCTGTATTATACTCCAGAGCTGCGCTCACGATTCTGCTGGTCACTGTGTACATACATTACATTACTTATCCTGTATTATACTCCAGAGCTGCGCTCACTATTCTGCTGGTACAGTCACTGTGTACATACATTACATTACGTATCCTGTATTATACTCCAGAGCTGCACTCACTATTCTGCTGGTGCAGTCACTGTGTACATACATTACATTACTTATCCTGTATTATACTCCAGAGCTGCGCTCACTATTCTGCTGGTACAGTTACTGTGTGCATACATTACATTACTTCTCCTGTATTATACTCCAGAGCTGCGCTCACTATTCTGCTGGTGCAGTCACTGTGTACATACATTACATTACTTATCCTGTATTATACTCCAGAGCTGTGCTCACTATTCTGCTGGTACAGTCACTGTGTACATACATTACATTACTTATCCTGTATTATCCTCCAGAGCTGCGCTCACTATTCTGCTGGTCACTGTGTACATACATTACATTACTTATCCTGTATTATCCTCCAGAGCTGCACTCACTATTCTGCTGGTCACTGTGTACATACATTACATTACTTATCCTGTATTATCCTCCAGAGCTGCACTCACTATTCTGCTGGTCACTGTGTACATACATTACATTACTTATCCTGTATTATACTCCAGAGCTGCACTCACTATTCTGCTTGTACAGTCACTGTGTACATACATTACATTACTTATCCTGTATTATCCTCCAGAGCTGCGCTCACTATTCTGCTGGTCACTGTGTACATACATTACATTACTTATCCTGTATTATCCTCCAGAGCTGCGCTCACTATTCTGCTGGTCACTGTGTACATACATTACATTACTTATCCTGTATTATACTCCAGAGCTGCGCTCACTATTCTGCTGGTACAGTCACTGTGTACATACATTACATTACTTATCCTGTATTATACTCCAGAGCTGTGCTCACTATTCTGCTGGTACAGTCACTGTGTACATACATTACATTACTTATCCTGTATTGTACTCCAGAGCTGCGCTCACTATTCTGCTGGTGCAGTCACTGTGTACATACATTACATTACTTATCCTGTATTATTCTCCAGAGCTGTGTTCACTATTCTGCTGGTACAGTCACTGTGTACATACATTACATTACTTATCCTGTATTATACTACAGAGCTGCGCTCACTATTCTGCTGGTACAGTCACTGTGTACATACATTACATTACTTATCCTGTATTATGCTCCAGAGCTGCGCTCACGATTCTGCTGGTGCAGTCACTGTGTACATACATTACATTACTTATCCTGTATTATACTCCAGAGCTGTGCTCACTATTCTGCTGGTACAGTCACTGTGTACATACATGACATTACTTATCCTGTATTATACTCCAGAGCTGTGATCACTATTCTGCTGGTACAGTCACTGTGTACATACATTACATTACTTATCCTGTATTATACTCCAGAGCTGTGCTCACTATTCTGCTGGTACAGTCACTGTGTACATACATTACATTACTTCTCCTGTATTATACCCCAGAGCTGCGCTCACTATTCTGCTGGTACAGTCACTGTGTACATACATTACATTACTTATCCTGTATTATACTCCAGAGCTGCGCTCACTATTCTGCTGGTGCAGTCACTGTGTACATACATTACATTACTTATCCTGTATTATACTCCAGAGCTGCACTCACTATTCTGCTGGTACAGTCACTGTGTACATACATTACATTACTTATCCTGTATTATACTCCAGAGCTGCGCTCACTATTCTGCTGGTACAGTCACTGTGTACATACATTACTTATCCTGTACTATACTCCAGAGCTGCGCTCACTATTCTGCTGGTACAGTCACTGTGTACATACATTACATTACTTATCCTGTATTATACTCCAGAGCTGCGCTCACTATTCTGCTGGTACAGTCACTGTGTACATACATTACATTACATATCCTGTATTATACTCCAGAGCTGCGCTCACTATTCTGCTGGTCACTGTGTACATACATTACTTTACTTATCCTGTATTATACTCCAGAGCTGCGCTCACGATTCTGCTGGTACAGTCACTGTGTACATGCATTACATTACTTATCCTGTATTATACTCCAGAGCTGCGCTCACTATTCTGCTGGTGCAGTCACTGTGTACATACATTACATTACTTATCCTGTATTATACTCCAGAGCTGCGCTCACTATTCTGCTGGTACAGTCACTGTGTACATACATTACATTACTTATCCTGTATTATACTCTAGAGCTGCGCTCACTATTCTGCTGGTACAGTCACTGTGTACATACATTACTTATCCTGTATTATACTCCAGAGCTGCGCTCACTATTCTGCTGGTACAGTCACTGTGTACATACATTACATTACTTATCCTGTATTATACTCCAGAGCTGCGCTCACTATTCTGCTGGTACAGTTACTGTGTGAATACATTACATTACTTCTCCTGTATTATACTCCAGAGCTGTGCTCACTATTCTGCTGGTACAGTCACTGTGTACATACATTACATTACTTATCCTGTATTATCCTCCAGAGCTGCGCTCACTATTCTGCTGGTCACTGCGTACATACATTACATTACTTATCCTGTATTATACTCCAGAGCTGCGCTCACTATTCTGCTGGTACAGTCACTGTGTACATACATTACATTACTTATCCTGTATTATACTCCAGAGCTGCGCTCACGATTCTGCTGGTACAGTCACTGTGTACATACATTACATTACTTATCCTGTATTATACTCCAGAGCTGCGCTCACTATTCTGCTGGTGCAGTCACTGTGTACATACATTACATTACTTATCCTGTATTATACTCCAGAGCTGCGCTCACTATTCTGCTGGTCACTGTGTACATACATTACATTACTTATCCTGTATTATACTCCAGAGCTGCGCTCACTATTCTGCTGGTGCAGTCACTGTGTACATACATTACATTACTTATCCTGTATTATACTCCAGAGCTGCGCTCACTATTCTGCTGGTCACTGTGTACATACATTACATTACTTATCCTGTATTATACTCCAGAGCTGCGCTCACTATTCTGCTGGTCACTGTGTACATACATTCTATTACTTATCCTGTATTATACTCCAGAGCTGCGCTCACTATTCTGCTGGTGCAGTCACTGTGTACATACATTACATTACTTATCCTGTATTATATTTCAGAGCTGCGCTCACTATTCTGCTGGTACAGTCACTGTGTACATACATTACATTACTTATCCTGTATTATCCTCCAGAGCTGCGCTCACTATTCTGCTGGTACAGTCACTGTGTACATACATTACATTACTTATCTTGTATTATCCTCCAGAGCTGCGCTCACTATTCTGCTGGTCACTGTGTACATACATTACATTACTTATCCTGTATTATACTCCAGAGCTGCGCTCACTATTCTGCTGGTCACTGTGTACATACATTACATTACTTATCCTGTATTATACTCCAGAGCTGCGCTCACTATTCTGCTGGTGCAGTCACTGTGTACATACATTACATTACTTATCCTGTATTATACTCCCGAGCTGCGCTCACTATTCTGCTGGTACAGTCACTGTGTACATTACATTACTTATCCTGTATTATACTCCAGAGCTGCGCTCACTATTCTGCTGGTGCAGTCACTGTGTACATACATTACATTACTTATCCTGTATTATACTCCAGAGCTGCGCTCACTATTCTGCTGGTACAGTCACTGTGTACATACATTACATTACTTATCCTGTATTATACTCCAGAGCTGCGCTCACTATTCTGCTGGTACAGTCACTGTGTACATTACATTACTTATCCTGTATTATACTCCAGAGCTGCGCTCACTATTCTGCTGGTACAGTCACTGTGTACATACATTACATTACTTATCCTGTATTATCCTCCAGAGCTGCGCTCACTATTCTGCTGGTACAGTCACTGTGTACATACATTACATTACTTATCCTGTATTATACTCCAGAGCTGCGCTCACTATTCTGCTGGTACAGTCACTGTGTACATACATTACATTACTTATCCTGTATTATACTCCAGAGCTGCGCTCACTATTCTGCTGGTACAGTCACTGTGTACATACATTACATTACTTATCCTGTATTATACTCCAGAGCTGCGCTCACTATTCTGCTGGTACAGTCACTGTGTACATACATTACTTATCCTGTATTATACTCCAGAGCTGCGCTCACTATTCTGCTGGTACAGTCACTGTGTACATACATTACATTACTTATCCTGTATTATACTCCAGAGCTGCGCTCACTATTCTGCTGGTACAGTCACTGTGTACATACATTACATTACTTATCCTGTATTATACTCCAGAGCTGCGCTCACTATTCTGCTGGTACAGTCACTGTGTACATACATTACTTATCCTGTATTATACTCCAGAGCTGCGCTCACTATTCTGCTGGTACAGTCACTGTGTACATACATTACTTATCCTGTATTATACTCCAGAGCTGCGCTCACTATTCTGCTGGTACAGTCACTGTGTACATACATTACTTATCCTGTATTATACTCCAGAGCTGCGCTCACTATTCTGCTGGTACAGTCACTGTGTACATACATTACTTATCCTGTATTATACTCCAGAGCTGCGCTCACTATTCTGCTGGTACAGTCACTGTGTACATACATTACATTACTTATCCTGTATTATACTCCAGAGCTGCGCTCACTATTCTGCTGGTACAGTCACTGTGTACATACATTACATTACTTATCCTGTATTATACTCCAGAGCTGCGCTCACTATTCTGCTGGTACAGTCACTGTGTACATACATTACTTATCCTGTATTATACTCCAGAGCTGCGCTCACTATTCTGCTGGTACAGTCACTGTGTACATACATTACTTATCCTGTATTATACTCCAGAGCTGCACTCACTATTCTGCTGGTACAGTCACTGTGTACATACATTACATTACTTATCCTGTATTATACTCCAGAGCTGCGCTCACTATTCTGCTGGTACAGTCACTGTGTACATACATTACATTACTTATCCTGTATTATACTCCAGAGCTGCGCTCACTATTCTGCTGGTACAGTCACTGTGTGCATACATTACATTACTTATCCTGTATTATACTCCAGAGCTGCGCTCACTATTCTGCTGGTACAGTTACTGTGTGCATACATTACATTACTTATCCTGTATTATACTCCAGAGCTGTGCTCACTATTCTGCTGGTACAGTCACTGTGTACATACATTACATTACTTATCCTGTATTATACTCCAGAGCTGCGCTCACTATTCTGCTGGTACAGTCACTGTGTACATACATTACATTACTTATCCTGTATTATACTCCAGAGCTGCGCTTACTATTCTGCTGGTACAGTCACTGTGTACATACATTACATTACTTATCCTGTATTATACTCCAGAGCTGCGCTCACTATTCTGCTGGTAGAGTCAATGTGTACATACATTACATTACTTATCCTGTATTATACTCCAGAGCTGCGCTCACTATTCTGCTGGTACAGTTACTGTGTGCATACATTACATTACTTCTCCTGTATTATACTCCAGAGCTGCGCTCACTATTCTGCTGGTACAGTCACTGTGTACATACATTACATTACTTCTCCTGTATTATACTCCAGAGCTGTGCTCACTATTCTGCTGGTACAGTCACTGTGTACATACATTACATTACTTATCCTGTATTATACTCCAGAGCTGTGCTCACTATTCTGCTGGTCACTGTGTATATACATTACATTACTTATCCTGTATTATACTCCAGAGCTGCGCTCACTATTCTGCTGGTGCAGTCACTGTGTACATACATTACATTACTTATCCTGTATTATACTCCAGAGCTGCGCTCACTATTCTGCTGGTACAGTCACTGTGTACATACATTACATTACTTATCCTGTATTATACTCCAGAGCTGCGCCCACTATTCTGCTGGTACAGTCAATGTGTACATACATTACATTACTTATCCTGTATTATACTCCAGAGCTGCGCTCACTATTCTGCTGGTACAGTCACTGTGTACATACATTACATTACTTATCCTGTATTATACTCCAGAGCTGCGCTCACTATTCTGCTGGTGCAGTCACTGTGTACATACATTACATTACTTATCCTGTATTATACTCCAGAGCTGCGCTCACTATTCTGCTAGTACAGTCACTGTGTACATACATTACATTACTTATCCTGTATTATACTCTAGAGCTGCGCTCACTATTCTGCTGGTACAGTTACTGTGTACATACATTACATTACTTATCCTGTATTATACTCCAGAGCTGCGCTCACTATTCTGCTGGTACAGTTACTGTGTACATACATTACATTACTTATCCTGTATTATACTCCAGAGCTGCGCTCACTATTCTGCTGGTACAGTTACTGTGTACATACATTACATTACTTATCCTGTATTATACTCCAGGGCTGCGCTCACGATTCTGCTGGTGCAGTCACTGTGTACATACATTACATTACTTATCCTGTATTATACTCCAGAGCTGCGCTCACTATTCTGCTGGTACAGTTACTGTGTACATACATTACATTACTTATCCTGTATTATACTCCAGAGCTGCGCTCACTATTTTGTTGGTACAGTCACTGTGTACATACATTACATTACTTCTCCTGTATTATACTCCAGAGCTGTGCTCACTATTCTGCTGGTACAGTCACTGTGTACATACATTACATTACTTATCCTGTATTATACTCCAGGGCTGCGCTCACGATTCTGCTGGTGCAGTCACTGTGTACATACATTACATTACTTCTCCTGTATTATACTCCAGAGCTGTGCTCACGATTCTGCTAGTACAGTCACTGTGTACATACATTATATTACTTATCCTGTATTATCCTCCAGAGCTGCGCTCACTATTCTGCTGGTCACTGTGTACATACATTACATTACTTATCCTGTATTATACTCCAGAGCTGCGCTCACTATTCTGCTGGTGCAGTCACTGTGTACATACATTACATTACTTATCCTGTATTATACTCCAGAGCAGCGCTCCCTATTCTGCTGGTACAGTCACTGTGTACATACATTACATTACTTATCCTGTATTATACTCCAGAGCTGCGCTCACGATTCTGCTGGTACAGTCACTGTGTACATACATTACATTACTTATCCTGTATTATACTCCAGAGCTGCGCTCACTATTCTGCTGGTCACTGTGTACATACATTACATTACTTATCCTGTATTATACTCCAGAGCTGCGCTCACGATTCTGCTGGTACAGTCACTGTGTACATACATTACATTACTTATCCTGTATTATACTCCAGAGCTGCGCTCACGATTCTGCTGGTACAGTCACTGTGTACATACATTACATTACTTATCCTGTATTATACTCCAGAGCTGCGCTCACTATTCTGCTGGTCACTGTGTACATACATTACATTACTTATCCTGTATTATACTCCAGAGCTGGGCTCACTATTCTGCTGGTACAGTCACTGTGTACATACATTACATTACTTATCCTGTATTATACTCCAGAGCTGCGCTCACTATTCTGCTGGTGCAGTCACTGTGTACATACATTACATTACTTATCCTGTATTATACTCCAGAGCTGCGCTCACTATTCTGCTGGTCACTGTGTACATACATTACATTACTTATCCTGTATTATACTCCAGAGCTGCGCTCACTATTCTGCTGGTGCAGTCACTGTGTACATACATTACATTACTTATCCTGTATTATATTTCAGAGCTGCGCTCACTATTCTGCTGGTACAGTCACTGTGTACATACATTACATTACTTATCCTGTATTATCCTCCAGAGCTGCGCTCACTATTCTGCTGGTCACTGTGTACATACATTACATTACTTATCCTGTATTATACTCCAGAGCTGCGCTCACTATTCTGCTGGTCACTGTGTACATACATTACATTACTTATCCTGTATTATACTCCCGAGCTGCGCTCACTATTCTGCTGATACAGTCACTGTGTACATACATTACATTACTTATCCTGTATTATACTCCAGAGCTGCGCTCACTATTCTGCTGGTACAGTCACTGTGTACATTACATTACTTATCCTGTATTATACTCCAGAGCTGCGCTCACTATTCTGCTGGTACAGTCACTGTGTACATACATTACTTATCCTGTACTATACTCCAGAGCTGCGCTCACTATTCTGCTGGTCGCTGTGTACATACATTACATTACTTATCCTGTATTATACTCCAGAGCTGCGCTCACGATTCTGCTGGCACAGTCACTGTGTACATACATTACATTACTTATCCTGTATTATACCCCAGAGCTGCGCTCACTATTCTGCTGGTGCAGTCACTGTGTATATACATTACATTACTTATCCTGTATTATACTCCAGAGCTGCGCTCACTATTCTGCTGGTGCAGTCACTGTGTATATACATTACATTACTTATCCTGTATTATACTCCAGAGCTGCGCTCACTATTCTGCTGGTACAGTCACTGTGTACATACATTACTTATCCTGTATTATACTCCAGAGCTGTGCTCACTATTCTTCTGGTACAGTCACTGTGTACATACATTACATTACTTATCCTGTATTATACTCCAGAGCTGCGCTCACTATTCTGCTGGTACAGTCACTGTTTACATACATTACATTACTTATCCTGTATTATCCTCCAGAGCTGCGCTCACTATTCTGCTGGTCACTGTGTACATACGTCACATTACTTGTCCTGTATTATACTCCAGAGCTGCGCTCACTATTCTGCTGGTGCAGTCACTGTGTACATACATTACATTACTTATCCTGTATTATACTCCAGAGCTGCGCTCACGATTCTGCTGGTACAGTCACTGTGTACATACATTACATTACTTATCCCGTATTATACTCCAGAGCTGCGCTCACTATTCTGCTGGTGCAGTCACTGTGTACATACATTACATTACTTATCCTGTATTATACTCCAGAGCTGCGCTCACGATTCTGCTGGTACAGTCACTGTGTACATACATTATATTTCTTATCCTGTATTATCCTCCAGAGCTGCGCTCACTTTTCTGCTGGTACAGTCACTGTGTACATACATTACATTACTTATCCTGTATTATACTCCAGAGCTGCGCTCACTATTCTGCTGGTGCAGTCACTGTGTACATACATTACATTACTTATCCCGTATTATACTCCAGAGCTGCGCTCACTATTCTGCTGGTCACTGTGTACATACATTACATTACTTATCCTGTATTATCCTCCAGAGCTGCGCTCACTATTCTGCTGGTCACTGTGTACATACATTACATTACTTATCCTGTATTATACTCCAGAGCTGCGCTCACTATTCTGCTGGTACAGTCACTGTGTACATACATTACATTACTTATCCTGTATTATACTCCAGAGCTGCGCTCACTATTCTGCTGGTGCAGTCACTGTGTACATACATTACATTACTTATCCTGTATTATCCTCCAGAGCTGCGCTCACTATGCTGCTGGTACAGTCACTGTGTACATACATTACATTACTTATCCTGTATTATACTCCAGAGCTGCGCTCACTATTCTGCTGGTACAGTCACTGTGTACATACATTACTTATCCTGTATTATACTCCAGAGCTGCGCCCACTATTCTGCTGGTACAGTCAATGTGTACATACATTACATTACTTATCCTGTATTATACTCCAGAGCTGCGCTCACTATTCTGCTGGTACAGTCACTGTGTACATACATTACATTACTTATCCTGTATTATACTCCAGAGCTGCGCTCAGTATTCTGCTGGTACAGTCACTGTGTACATACATTACATTACTTATCCTGTATTATACTCCAGAGCTGCGCTCACTATTCTGCTGGTACAGTCACTGTGTACATACATTACATTACTTATCCTGTATTATACTCCAGAACTGCGCTCACTATTCTGCTGGTACAGTCACTGTGTACATACATTACAATACTTATCCTGTATTATACCCCAGAGCTGCGCTCACTATTCCGCTGCTACAGTCACTGTGTACATACATTACATTACTTATCCTGTATTATACTCCAGAGCTGCGCTCACTATTCTGCTGGTACAGTCACTGTGTACATACATTACATTACTTATCCTGTATTATACTCCAGAGCTGCGCTCACTATTCTGCTGGTGCAGTCACTGTGTACATACATTACATTACTTATCCTGTATTATCCTCCAGAGCTGCGCTCACTATTCTGCTGGTCACTGTGTACATACATTACATTACTTATCCTGTATTATACTCCAGAGCTGCGCTCACTATTCTGCTGGTACAGTCACTGTGTACATACATACATTACTTATCCTGTATTATACTCCAGAGCTGCGCTCACTATTCTGCTGGTACAGTCACTGTGTACATACATTACATTACTTATCCTGTACTATACTCCAGAGCTGCGCTCACTATTCTGCTGGTGCAGTCACTGTGTACATACATTACATTACTTATCCTGTATTATACTCCAGAGCTGCGCTCACTATTCTGCTGGTACAGTCACTGTGTACATACATTACATTACTTATCCTGTATTATACTCCAGAGCTGCGCTCACTATTCTGCTGGTACAGTCACTGTGTATATACATTACAATACTTATTCTGTATTATACCCCAGAGCTGCGCTCACTATTCTGCTGGTACAGTCACTGTGTATATACATTACATTACTTATCCTGTATTATCCTCCAGAGCTGCGCTCACTATTCTGCTGGTCACTGTGTACATACATTACATTACTTATCCTGTATTATACTCCAGAGCTGCGCTCACTATTCTGCTGGTACAGTCAATGTGTACATACATTACTTATCCTGTATTATTCTCCAGAGCTGCGCCCACTATTCTGCTGGTACAGTCAATGTGTACATACATTACATTACTTATCCTGTATTATACTCCAGAGCTGCGCTCACTATTCTGCTGGTACTGTCACTGTGTACATACATTACATTACTTATCCTGTATTATACTCCAGAGCTGCGCTCACTATTCTGCTGGTACAGTCACTGTGTACATACATTACATTACTTATCCTGTATTATACTCCAGAGCTGCGCTCAGTATTCTGCTGGTACAGTCACTGTGTACATACATTACATTACTTATCCTGTATTATGCTCCAGAGCTGCGCTCACGATTCTGCTGGTGCAGTCACTGTGTACATACATTACATTACTTATCCTGTATTATACTCCAGAGCTGCGCTCACTATTCTGCTGGTACAGTCACTGTGTACATACATTACATTACTTATCCTGTATTATACTCCAGAGCTGCGCTCACGATTCTGCTGGTACAGTCACTGTGTACATACATTACATTACTTATCCTGTATTATCCTCCAGAGCTGCGCTCACGATTCTGCTGGTACAGTCACTGTGTACATACATTACTTATCCTGTATTATACTCCAGAGCTGCGCTCACTATTCTGCTGGTCACTGTGTACATACATTACATTACTTATCCTGTATTATCCTCCAGAGCTGCGCTCACTATTCTGCTGGTCACTGTGTACATACATTACATTACTTATCCTGTATTATACTCCAGAGCTGCGCTCACTATTCTGCTGGTACAGTCACTGTGTACATACATTACATTACTTATCCTGTATTATACTCCAGAGCTGCGCTCACTATTCTGCCGGTGCAGTCACTGTGTACATACATTACATTACTTATCCTGTATTATACTCCAGAGCTGCGCTCACTATTCTGCTGGTACAGTCACTGTGTACATACATTACATTACATATCCTGTATTATACTCCAGAGCTGCGCTCACTATTCTGCTGGTCACTGTGTACATACATTACTTTACTTATCCTGTATTATACTCCAGAGCTGCGCTCACGATTCTGCGGTTGCAGTCACTGTGTACATACATTACATTACTTATCCTGTATTATACTCCAGAGCTGCGCTCACTATTCTGCTGGTACAGTCACTGTGTACATACATTACATTACTTATCCTGTATTATACTCTAGAGCTGCGCTCACTATTCTGCTGGTACAGTCACTGTGTACATACATTACTTATCCTGTATTATACTCCAGAGCTGCGCTCACTATTCTGCTGGTACAGTCACTGTGTACATACATTACATTACTTATCCTGTATTATACTCTAGAGCTGCGCTCACTATTCTGCTGGTACAGTCACTGTGTACATACATTACATTACTTATCCTGTATTATACTCTAGAGCTGCGCTCACTATTCTGCTGGTACAGTTACTGTGTACATACATTACATTACTTCTCCTGTATTATACTCCAGAGCTGTGCTCACTATTCTGCTGGTACAGTCACTGTGTACATACATTACATTACTTATCCTGTATTATACTCCAGGGCTGTGCTCACGATTCTGCTGGTACAGTCACTGTGTACATACATTACATTACTTATCCTGTATTATCCTCCAGAGCTGCGCTCACTATTCTGCTGGTCACTGTGTACATACATTACATTACTTATCCTGTATTATCCTCCAGAGCTGCGCTCACTATTCTGCTGGTCACTGTGTACATACATTACATTACTTATCCTGTATTATACTCCAGAGCAGCGCTCCCTATTCTGCTGGTACAGTCACTGTGTACATACATTACATTACTTATCCTGTATTATACTCCAGAGCTGCGCTCACGATTCTGCTGGTACAGTCACTGTGTACATACATTACATTACTTATCCTGTATTATACTCCAGAGCTGCGCTCACTATTCTGCTGGTGCAGTCACTGTGTACATACATTACATTACTTATCCTGTATTATACTCCAGAGCTGCGCTCACTATTCTGCTGGTGCAGTCACTGTGTACATACATTACATTACTTATCCTGTATTATACCCCAGAGCTGCGCTCACTATTCTGCTGGTCACTGTGTACATACATTACATTACTTATCCTGTATTATACTCCAGAGCTGCGCTCACTATTTTGCTGGTCACTGTGTACATACATTACATTACTTATCCTGTATTATACTCCAGAGCTGCGCTCACTATTCTGCTGGTGCAGTCACTGTGTACATACATTACATTACTTATCCTGTATTATACTCCAGAGCTGCGCTCACTATTCTGCTGGTACAGTTACTGTGTACATACATTACAATACTTATCCTGTATTATACTCCAGAGCTGCGCTCACTATTATGCTGGTACAGTCAATGTGTACATACATTACATTACTTATCCTGTATTATACTCCAGAGCTGCGCCCACTATTATGCTGGTACAGTCAATGTGTACATACATTACATTACTTATCCTGTATTATACTCCAGAGCTGCGCCCACTATTATGCTGGTACAGTCAATGTGTACATACATTACATTACTTATCCTGTATTATACTCCAGAGCTGCGCTCACTATTCTGCTGGTACAGTCACTGTGTACATACATTACTTATCCTGTATTATACTCCAGAGCTGCGCCCACTATTCTGCTGGTGCAGTCAATGTGTACATACATTACATTACTTATCCTGTATTATACTCCAGAGCTGCGCTCACTATTCTGCTGGTACAGTCACTGTGTACATACATTACTTATCCTGTATTATACTCCAGAGCTGCGCCCACTATTCTGCTGGTACAGTCAATGTGTACATACATTACATTACTTATCCTGTATTATACTCCAGAGCTGCGCTCACTATTCTGCTGGTACAGTCACTGTGTACATACATTACATTACTTATCCTGTATTATACTCCAGAGCTGCGCTCACTATTCTGCTGGTACAGTCACTGTGTACATACATTACATTACATATCCTGTATTATACTCCAGAGCTGCGCTCACTATTCTGCTGGTACAGTCACTGTGTACATACATTACATTACTTATCCTGTATTATACTCCAGAGCTGCGCTCACTATTCTGCTGGTACAGTCACTGTGTACATACATTACTTATCCTGTATTATACTCCAGAGCTGCGCTCACTATTCTGCTGGTACAGTCACTGTGTACATACATTACATTACTTATCCTGTATTATACTCCAGAGCTGCGCTCACTATTCTGCTGGTACAGTCACTGTGTACATACATTACATTACTTATCCTGTATTATACTCCAGAGCTGCGCTCACTATTCTGCTGGTGCAGTCACTGTGTACATACATTACATTACTTATCCTGTATTATACTCCAGAGCTGCGCTCACTATTCTGCTGGTACAGTCACTGTGTACATACATTACATTACTTATCTTGTATTATACTCCAGAGCTGCGCTCACTATTCTGCTGGTACAGTCACTGTGTACATACATTACATTACTTCTCCTGTATTATACTCCAGAGCTGCGCTCACTATTCTGCTGGTACAGTCACTGTGTATATACATTACAATACTTATCCTGTATTATACCCCAGAGCTGCGCTCACTATTCTGCTGGTACAGTCACTGTGTACATACATTACATTACTTATCCTGTATTATCCTCCAGAGCTGCGCTCACTATTCTGCTGGTCACTGTGTACATACATTACATTACTTATCCTGTATTATACTCCAGAGCTGCGCTCACTATTCTGCTGGTCACTGTATACATACATTACATTACTTATCCTGTATTATACTCCAGAGCTGTGCTCACTATTCTGCTGGTACAGTCACTGTGTACATACATTACATTACTTCTCCTGTATTATACTCCAGAGCTGTGCTCACTATTCTGCTGGTACAGTCACTGTGTACATACATTACATTACTTATCCTGTATTATACTCCAGAGCTGCGCTCACTATTCTGCTGGTGCAGTCACTGTGTACATACATTACATTACTTATCCTGTATTATACTCCAGAGCTGCGCTCACTATTCTGCTGGTACAGTCACTGTGTACATACATTATTTATCCTGTATTATACTCCAGAGCTGCGCCCACTATTCTGCTGGTACAGTCAATGTGTACATACATTACATTACTTATCCTGTATTATACTCCAGAGCTGCGCTCACTATTCTGCTGGTACAGTTACTGTGTGCATACATTACAATACTTATCCTGTATTATACTCCAGAGCTGCGCCCACTATTCTGCTGGTACAGTCAATGTGTACATACATTACATTACTTATCCTGTATTATACTCCAGAGCTGCGCTCACTATTCTGCTGGTGCAGTCACTGTGTACATACATTACATTACTTATCCTGTATTATACTCCAGAGCTGCGCTCACTATTCTGCTGGTACAGTCACTGTGTACATACATTACATTACTTATCTTGTATTATACTCCAGAGCTGCGCTCACTATTCTGCTGGTACAGTCACTGTGTACATACATTACATTACTTATCCTGTATTATACTCCAGAGCTGCGCTCACTATTCTGCTGGTACAGTCACTGTGTATATACATTACAATACTTATCCTGTATTATACCCCAGAGCTGCGCTCACTATTCTGCTGGTACAGTCACTGTGTACATACATTACATTACTTATCCTGTATTATCCTCCAGAGCTGCGCTCACTATTCTGCTGGTCACTGTGTACATACATTACATTACTTATCCTGTATTATACTCCAGAGCTGCGCTCACTATTCTGCTGGTCACTGTGTACATACATTACATTACTTATCCTGTATTATACTCCAGAGCTGTGCTCACTATTCTGCTGGTACAGTCACTGTGTACATACATTACATTACTTATCCTGTATTATACTCCAGAGCTGCGCTCACTATTCTGCTGGTGCAGTCACTGTGTACATACATTACATTACTTATCCTGTATTATACTCCAGAGCTGCGCTCACTATTCTGCTGGTACAGTCACTGTGTACATACATTATTTATCCTGTATTATACTCCAGAGCTGCGCCCACTATTCTGCTGGTACAGTCAATGTGTACATACATTACATTACTTATCCTGTATTATACTCCAGAGCTGCGCTCACTATTCTGCTGGTACAGTCACTGTGTATATACATTACAATACTTATCCTGTATTATACCCCAGAGCTGCGCTCACTATTCTGCTGGTACAGTCACTGTGTACATACATTATTTATCCTGTATTATACTCCAGAGCTGCGCTCACTATTCTGCTGGTACAGTCACTGTGTACATACATTACTTATCCTGTATTATACTCCAGAGCTGCGCTCACTATTCTGCTGGTACAGTCACTGTGTACATACATTACATTACTTATCCTGTATTATACTCCAGAGCTGCGCCCACTATTCTGCTGGTACAGTCAATGTGTACATACATTACATTACTTATCCTGTATTATACTCCAGAGCTGCGCTCACTATTCTGCTGGTACAGTCACTGTGTACATAAATTACATTACTTATCCTGTATTATACTCCAGAGCTGCGCTCACTATTCTGCTGGTACAGTCACTGTGTACATACATTACATTACTTATCCTGTATTATGCTCCAGAGCTGCGCTCACGATTCTGCTGGTGCAGTCACTGTGTACATACATTACATTACTTATCCTGTATTATACTCCAGAGCTGCGCTCACGATTCTGCTGGTACAGTCACTGTGTACATACATTACATTAGTTATCCTGTATTATCCTCCAGAGCTGCGCTCACGATTCTGCTGGTACAGTTAATGTGTACATACATTACTTATCCTGTATTATACTCCAGAGCTGCGCTCACTATTCTGCTGGTCTTTGTGTACATACATTACATTACTTATCCTGTATTATCCTCCAGAGCTGCGCTCACTATTCTGCTGGTCACTGTGTACATACATTACATTACTTATCCTGTATTATACTCCAGAGCTGCGCTCACTATTCTGCTGGTACAGTCACTGTGTACATACATTACATTACATATCCTGTATTATACTCCAGAGCTGCGCTCACTATTCTGCTGGTCACTGTGTACATACATTACTTTACTTATCCTGTATTATACTCCAGAGCTGCGCTCACGATTCTGCTGGTACAGTCACTGTGTACATGCATTACATTACTTATCCTGTACTATACTCCAGAGCTGCGCTCACTATTCTGCTGGTGCAGTCACTGTGTACATACATTACATTACTTATCCTGTATTATACTCCAGAGCTGCGCTCACTATTCTGCTGGTACAGTCACTGTGTACATACATTACATTACTTATCCTGTATTATACTCTAGAGCTGCGCTCACTATTCTGCTGGTACAGTTACTGTGTACATACATTACATTACTTATCCTGTATTATACTCCAGAGCTGCGCTCACTATTCTGCTGGTACAGTTACTGTGTACATACATTACATTACTTCTCCTGTATTATACTCCAGAGCTGTGCTCACTATTCTGCTGGTACAGTCACTGTGTACATACATTACATTACTTATCCTGTATTATACTCCAGGGCTGCGCTCACGATTCTGCTGGTGCAGTCACTGTGTACATACATTACATTACTTCTCCTGTATTATACTCCAGAGCTGTGCTCACTATTCTGCTGGTACAGTCACTGTGTATATACATTACATTACTTCTCCTGTATTATACTCCAGAGCTGTGCTCACTATTCTGCTGGTACAGTCACTGTGTACATACATTACATTACTTCTCCTGTATTATACTCCAGAGCTGTGCTCACGATTCTGCTAGTACAGTCACTGTGTACATACATTATATTACTTATCCTGTATTATCCTCCAGAGCTGCGCTCACTATTCTGCTGGTCACTGTGTACATACATTACATTACTTATCCTGTATTATACTCCAGAGCTGCGCTCACTATTCTGCTGGTGCAGTCACTGTGTACATACATTACATTACTTATCCTGTATTATACTCCAGAGCAGCGCTCCCTATTCTGCTGGTACAGTCACTGTGTACATACATTACATTACTTATCCTGTATTATACTCCAGAGCTGCGCTCACGATTCTGCTGGTACAGTCACTGTGTACATACATTACATTACTTATCCTGTATTATACTCCAGAGCTGCGCCCACTATTCTGCTGGTACAGTCACTGTGTACATACATTACATTACTTATCCTGTATTATACTCCAGAGCTGCGCTCACTATTCTGCTGGTGCAGTCACTGTGTACATACATTACATTACTTATCCTGTATTATACTCCAGAGCTGCGCTCACTATTATGCTGGTCACTGTGTACATACATTACATTACTTATCCTGTATTATACTCCAGAGCTGCGCTCACTATTCTGCTGGTGCAGTCACTGTGTACATACATTACATTACTTATCCTGTATTATACTCCAGAGCTGGGCTAACTATTCTGCTGGTACAGTCACTGTGTACATACATTACATTACTTATCCTGTATTATACTCCAGAGCTGCGCTCACTATTCTGCTGGTGCAGTCACTGTGTACATACATTACATTACTTATCCTGTATTATACTCCAGAGCTGCGCTCACTATTCTGCTGGTCACTGTGTACATACATTACATTACTTATCCTGTATTATACTCCAGAGCTGCGCTCACTATTCTGCTGGTCACTGTGTACATACATTACATTACTTATCCTGTATTATACTCCAGAGCTGCGCTCACTATTCTGCTGGTCACTGTGTACATACATTACATTACTTATCCTGTATTATACTCCAGAGCTGTGCTCACTATTCTGCTGGTACAGTCACTGTGTACATACATTACATTACTTATCCTGTATTATACTCCAGAGCTGCGCTCACTATTCTGCTGGTGCAGTCACTGTGTACATACATTACATTACTTATCCTGTATTATATTTCATAGCTGCGCTCACTATTCTGCTGGTACAGTCACTGTGTACATACATTACATTACTTATCCTGTATTATCCTCCAGAGCTGCGCTCACTATTCTGCTGGTCACTGTGTACATACATTACATTACTTATCCTGTATTATACTCCAGAGCTGCGCTCACTATTCTGCTGGTCACTGTGTACATACATTACATTACTTATCCTGTATTATACTCCCGAGCTGCGCTCACTATTCTGCTGGTACAGTCACTGTGTACATACATTACATTACTTATCCTGTATTATACTCCAGAGCTGCGCTCACTATTCTGCTGGTACAGTCACTGTGTACATACATTACATTACTTATCCTGTATTATACTCCAGAGCTGCGCTCACTATTCTGCTGGTACAGTCACTGTGTACATACATTACTTATCCTGTACTATACTCCAGAGCTGCGCTCACTATTCTGCTGGTCGCTGTGTACATACATTACATTACTTATCCTGTATTATACTCCAGAGCTGCGCTCACGATTCTGCTGGCACAGTCACTGTGTACATACATTACATTACTTATCCTGTATTATACCCCAGAGCTGCGCTCACTATTCTGCTGGTGCAGTCACTGTGTATATACATTACATTACTTATCCTGTATTATACTCCAGAGCTGCGCTCACTATTCTGCTGGTGCAGTCACTGTGTATATACATTACATTACTTATCCTGTATTATACTCCAGAGCTGCGCTCACTATTCTGCTGGTACAGTCACTGTGTACATACATTACTTATCCTGTATTATACTCCAGAGCTGCGCTCACTATTCTGCTGGTACAGTCACTGTGTACATACATTACATTACTTATCCTGTATTATACTCCAGAGCTGCGCTCACTATTCTGCTGGTACAGTCACTGTTTACATACATTACATTACTTATCCTGTATTATCCTCCAGAGCTGCGCTCACTATTCTGCTGGTCACTGTGTACATACGTCACATTACTTGTCCTGTATTATACTCCAGAGCTGCGCTCACTATTCTGCTGGTGCAGTCACTGTGTACATACATTACATTACTTATCCTGTATTATACTCCAGAGCTGCGCTCACGATTCTGCTGGTACAGTCACTGTGTACATACATTATATTTCTTATCCTGTATTATCCTCCAGAGCTGCGCTCACTATTCTGCTGGTCACTGTGTACATACATTACATTACTTATCCTGTATTATCCTCCAGAGCTGCGCTCACTATTCTGCTGGTCACTGTGTACATACATTACATTACTTATCCTGTATTATACTCCAGAGCTGTGCTCACTATTCTGCTGGTGCAGTCACTGTGTACATACATTACATTACTTATCCTGTATTATACTCCAGAGCTGCGCTCACTATTCTGCTGGTGCAGTCACTGTGTACATACATTACATTACTTATCCTGTATTATACTCCAGATCTGCACTCACTATTCTGCTGGTCACTGTGTACATACATTACATTACTTATCCCGTATTATACTCCAGAGCTGCGCTCACTATTCTGCTGGTACAGTCACTGTGTACATACATTACATTACTTATCCCGTATTATACTCCAGAGCTGCGCTCCCTATTCTGCTGGTACAGTCACTGTGTACATACATTACATTACTTATCCTGTATTATACTCCAGAGCTGCGCTCACGATACTGCTGGTACAGTCACTGTGTACATACATTACATTACTTATCCTGTATTATACTCCAGAGCTGCGCTCACGATACTGCTGGTACAGTCACTGTGTACATACATTACATTACTTATCCTGTATTATACTCCAGAGCTGCGCTCCCTATTCTGCTGGTACAGTCACTGTGTACATACATTACATTACTTATCCTGTATTATACTCCAGAGCTGCGCTCACTATTCTGCTGGTGCAGTCACTGTGTACATACATTACATTACTTATCCTGTATTATACTCCAGAGCTGCACTCACTATTCTGCTGGTCACTGTGTACATACATTACATTACTTATCCCGTATTATACTCCAGAGCTGCGCTCACTATTCTGCTGGTCACTGTGTACATACATTACATTACTTATCCTGTATTATCCTCCAGAGCTGCGCTCACTATTCTGCTGGTCACTGTGTACATACATTACATTACTTATCCTGTATTATACTCCAGAGCTGCGCTCACTATTCTGCTGGTGCAGTCACTGTGTACATACATTACATAACTTATCCTGTATTATACTCCAGAGCAGCGCTCCCTATTCTGCTGGTACAGTCACTGTGTACATACATTACATTACTTATCCTGTATTATACTCCAGAGCTGCGCTCATGATTCTGCTGGTTCAGTCACTGTGTACATACATTACATTTCTTATCCTGTATTATCCTCCAGAGCTGCGCTCACTATTCTGCTGGTCACTGTGTACATACATTACATTACTTATCCTGTATTATACTCCAGAGCTGCGCTCACTATTCTGCTGGTACAGTCACTGTGTACATACATTACATTACTTATCCTGTATTATACTCAAGAGCTGTGCTCACTATTCTGCTGGTACAGTCACTGTGTACATACATTACATTACTTCTCCTGTATTATACCCCAGAGCTGCGCTCACTATTCTGCTGGTATAGTCACTGTGTACATACATTACATTACTTATCCTGTATTATACTCCAGAGCTGTGCTCACTATTCTGCTGGTACAGTCACTGTGTACATACATTACATTACTTATCCTGTATTATACTCCAGAGCTGTGCTCACTATTCTGCTGGTACAGTCACTGTGTACATACATTACATTACTTATCCTGTATTATACTCCAGAGCTGCGCTCACTATTCTGCTGGTACAGTCACTGTGTACATACATTACATTACTTATCCTGTATTATACTCCAGAGCTGTGCTCACTATTCTGCTGGTACAGTCACTGTGTACATACATTACATTACTTCTCCTGTATTATACCCCAGAGCTGCGCTCACTATTCTGCTGGTACAGTCACTGTGTATATACATTACATTACTTATCCTGTATTATACTCCAGAGCTGCGCTCACTATTCTGCTGGTACAGTCACTGTGTATATACATTACATTACTTATCCTGTATTATACTCCAGAGCTGCGCTCACTATTCTGCTGGTACAGTCACTGTGTACATACATTACATTACTTATCCTGTATTATACTCCAGAGCTGCGCTCACTATTCTGCTGGTACAGTCACTGTGTACATACATTACTTATCCTGTACTATACTCCAGAGCTGCGCTCACTATTCTGCTGGTACAGTCACTGTGTACATACATTACATTACTTGTCCTGTATTATACTCCAGAGCTGTGCTCACTATTCTGCTGGTACAGTCACTGTGTAAATACATTACATTACTTATCCTGTATTATCCTCCAGAGCTGCGCTCACTATTCTGCTGGTCACTGTGTACATACATTACATTACTTATCCTGTATTATACTCCAGAGCTGCGCTCACTATTCTGCCGGTACAGTCACTGTGTACATACATTACATTACTTATCCTGTATTATACCCCAGAGCTGCGCTCACTATTCTGCTGATACAGTTACTGTGTGCATACATTACATTACTTCTCCTGTATTATACTCCAGAGCTGTGCTCACTATTCTGCTGGTACAGTCACTGTGTACATACTTTACATTACTTCTCCTGTATTATACTCCAGAGCTGTGCTCACTATTCTGCTGGTACAGTCACTGTGTACATACATTACATTACTTATCCTGTATTATACTCCAGAGCTGCGCTCACTATTCTGCTGGTGCAGTCACTGTGTACATACATTACATTACTTATCCTGTATTATACTCCAGAGCTGCGCTCACTATTCTGCTGGTACAGTCACTGTGTACATACTTTATATTACTTCTCCTGTATTATACTCCAGAGCTGTGCTCACTATTCTGCTGGTACAGTCACTGTGTACATACATTACATTACTTATCCTGTATTATACTCCAGAGCTGCGCTCACTATTCTGCTGGTGCAGTCACTGTGTACATACATTACATTACTTATCCTGTATTACACTCCAGAGCTGCGCTCACAATTCTGCTGGTACAGTCACTGTGTACATACATTACTTATCCTGTATTATACTCCAGAGCTGCGCCCACTATTCTGCTGGTACAGTCAATGTGTACATACATTACATTACTTATCCTGTATTATACTCCAGAGCTGCGCTCACTATTCTGCTGGTACAGTCACTGTGTACATACATTACATTACTTATCCTGTATTATACTCCAGAGCTGCGCTCACTATTCTGCTGGTCACTGTGTATATACATTACATTACTTATCCTGTATTATACTCCAGAGCTGCGCTCACTATTCTGCTGGTGCAGTCACTGTGTACATACATTACATTACTTATCCTGTATTATACTCCAGAGCTGCGCTCACTATTCTGCTGGTGCAGTCACTGTGTACATACATTACATTACTTATCCTGTATTATACTCCAGAGCTGCGCTCACTATTCTGCTGGTACAGTCACTGTGTACATACATTACAATACTTATCCTGTATTATACCCCAGAGCTGCGCTCACTATTCTGCTGGTACAGTCACTGTGTACATACATTACAATACTTATCCTGTATTATACTCCAGAGCTGCGCTCACTATTCTGCTGCTACAGTCACTGTGTACATACATACATTACTTATCCTGTATTATACTCCAGAGCTGCGCTCACTATTCTGCTGGTACAGTCACTGTGTACATACATTACATTACTTATCCTGTACTATACTCCAGAGCTGCGCTCACTATTCTGCTGGTGCAGTCACTGTGTACATACATTACATTACTTATCCTGTATTATACTCCAGAGCTGCGCTCACTATTCTGCTGGTACAGTCACTGTGTACATACATTACATTACTTATCCTGTATTATACTCCGGAGCTGCGCTCACTATTCTGCTGGTGCAGTCACTGTGTACATACATTACATTACTTATCCTGTATTATACTCCAGAGCTGCGCTCACTATTCTGCTGGTACAGTCACTGTGTACATACATTACATTACTTATTCTGTATTATACCCCAGAGCTGCGCTCACTATTCTGCTGGTACAGTCACTGTGTACATACATTACATTACTTATCCTGTATTATCCTCCAGAGCTGCGCTCACTATTCTGCTGGTCACTGTGTACATACATTACATTACTTATCCTGTATTATACTCCAGAGCTGCGCTCACTATTCTGCTGGTACAGTCAATGTGTACATACATTACATTACTTATCCTGTATTATACCCCAGAGCTGCGCTCACTATTCTGCCGGTACAGTCACTGTGTACATACATTACATTACTTATCCTGTATTATACCCCAGAGCTGCGCTCACTATTCTGCTGATACAGTTACTGTGTGCATACATTACATTACTTCTCCTGTATTATACTCCAGAGCTGCGCTCACTATTCTGCTGGTGCAGTCACTGTGTACATACATTACATTACTTATCCTGTATTATACTCCAGAGCTGCGCTCACTATTCTGCTGGTCACTGTGTACATACATTACATTACTTATCCTGTATTATACTCCAGAGCTGCGCTCACTATTCTGCTGGTCACTGTGTACATACATTACATTACTTATCCTGTATTATACTCCAGAGCTGTGCTCACTATTCTGCTGGTACAGTCACTGTGTACATACTTTACATTACTTCTCCTGTATTATACTCCAGAGCTGCGCTCACTATTCTGCTGGTGCAGTCACTGTGTACATACATTACATTACTTATCCTGTATTATACTCCAGAGCTGCGCTCACTATTCTGCTGGTGCAGTCACTGTGTACATACATTACATTACTTATCCTGTATTATACTCCAGAGCTGCGCTCACTATTCTGCTGGTACAGTCACTGTGTACATACATTACTTATCCTGTATTATACTCCAGAGCTGCGCTCACTATTCTGCTGGTACAGTCACTGTGTACATACATTACATTACTTATCCTGTATTATACTCCAGAGCTGCGCCCACTATTCTGCTGGTACAGTCAATGTGTACATACATTACATTACTTATCCTGTATTATACTCCAGAGCTGCGCTCACTATTCTGCTGGTACAGTCACTGTGTACATAAATTACATTACTTATCCTGTATTATACTCCAGAGCTGCGCTCACTATTCTGCTGGTACAGTCACTGTGTACATAAATTACATTACTTATCCTGTATTATACTCCAGAGCTGCGCTCACTATTCTGCTGGTACAGTCACTGTGTACATACATTACATTACTTATCCTGTATTATGCTCCAGAGCTGCGCTCACGATTCTGCTGGTGCAGTCACTGTGTACATACATTACATTACTTATCCTGTATTATACTCCAGAGCTGCGCTCACTATTCTGCTGGTACAGTCACTGTGTACATACATTACATTACTTATCCTGTATTATACTCCAGAGCTGCGCTCACGATTCTGCTGGTACAGTCACTGTGTACATACATTACATTACTTATCCTGTATTATCCTCCAGAGCTGCGCTCACGATTCTGCTGGTACAGTTAATGTGTACATACATTACTTATCCTGTATTATACTCCAGAGCTGCGCTCACTATTCTGCTGGTCACTGTGTACATACATTACATTACTTATCCTGTATTATACTCCAGAGCTGTGCTCACTATTCTGCTGGTACAGTCACTGTGTACATACATTACATTACATATCCTGTATTATACTCCAGAGCTGCGCTCACTATTCTGCTGGTCACTGTGTACATACATTACATTACTTATCCTGTATTATCCTCCAGAGCTGCGCTCACTATTCTGCTGGTCACTGTGTACATACATTACATTACTTATCCTGTATTATACTCCAGAGCTGCGCTCACTATTCTGCTGGTACAGTCACTGTGTACATACATTACATTACATATCCTGTATTATACTCCAGAGCTGCGCTCACTATTCTGCTGGTCACTGTGTACATACATTACTTTACTTATCCTGTATTATACTCCAGAGCTGCGCTCACGATTCTGCTGGTACAGTCACTGTGTACATACATTACATTACTTCTCCTGTATTATACTCCAGAGCTGCGCTCACTATTCTGCTGGTGCAGTCACTGTGTACATACATTACATTACTTATCCTGTATTATACTCCAGAGCTGCGCTCACTATTCTGCTGGTGCAGTCACTGTGTACATACATTACATTACTTATCCTGTATTATACTCCAGAGCTGCGCTCACTATTCTGCTGGTACAGTCACTGTGTACATACATTACATTACTTATCCTGTATTATACTCTAGAGCTGCGCTCACTATTCTGCTGGTACAGTTACTGTGTACATACATTACATTACTTATCCTGTATTATACTCCAGAGCTGCGCTCACTATTCTGCTGGTACAGTCACTGTGTACATACATTACATTACTTATCCTGTATTATCCTCCAGAGCTGCGCTCACTATTCTGCTGGTCACTGTGTACATACGTCACATTACTTGTCCTGTATTATACTCCAGAGCTGCGCTCACTATTCTGCTGGTGCAGTCACTGTGTACATACATTACATTACTTATCCTGTATTATACTCCAGAGCTGCGCTCACGATTCTGCTGGTACAGTCACTGTGTACATACATTATATTTCTTATCCTGTATTATCCTCCAGAGCTGCGCTCACTATTCTGCTGGTCACTGTGTACATACATTACATTACTTATCCTGTATTATCCTCCAGAGCTGCGCTCACTATTCTGCTGGTCACTGTGTACATACATTACATTACTTATCCTGTATTATACTCCAGAGCTGCGCTCACTATTCTGCTGGTGCAGTCACTGTGTACATACATTACATTACTTATCCTGTATTATACTCCAGAGCTGCGCTCACTATTCTGCTGGTGCAGTCACTGTGTACATACATTACATTACTTATCCTGTATTATACTCCAGAGCTGCACTCACTATTCTGCTGGTCACTGTGTACATACATTACATTACTTATCCCGTATTATACTCCAGAGCTGCGCTCACTATTCTGCTGGTACAGTCACTGTGTACATACATTACATTACTTATCCCGTATTATACTCCAGAGCTGCGCTCCCTATTCTGCTGGTACAGTCACTGTGCACATACATTACATTACTTATCCTGTATTATACTCCAGAGCTGCGCTCACGATACTGCTGGTACAGTCACTGTGTACATACATTACATTACTTATCCTGTATTATACTCCAGAGCTGCGCTCACGATACTGCTGGTACAGTCACTGTGTACATACATTACATTACTTATCCTGTATTATACTCCAGAGCTGCGCTCCCTATTCTGCTGGTACAGTCACTGTGTACATACATTACATTACTTATCCTGTATTATACTCCAGAGCTGCGCTCACTATTCTGCTGGTGCAGTCACTGTGTACATACATTACATTACTTATCCTGTATTATACTCCAGAGCTGCACTCACTATTCTGCTGGTCACTGTGTACATACATTACATTACTTATCCCGTATTATACTCCAGAGCTGCGCTCACTATTCTGCTGGTCACTGTGTACATACATTACATTACTTATCCTGTATTATACTCCAGAGCTGCGCTCACTATTCTGCTGGTGCAGTCACTGTGTACATACATTACATAACTTATCCTGTATTATACTCCAGAGCAGCGCTCCCTATTCTGCTGGTACAGTCACTGTGTACATACATTACATTACTTATCCTGTATTATCCTCCAGAGCTGCGCTCACTATTCTGCTGGTACAGTTACTGTGTGCATACATTACATTACTTATCCTGTATTATCCTCCAGAGCTGCGCTCACTATTCTGCTGGTCACTGTGTACATACATTACATTACTTATCCTGTATTATACTCCAGAGCTGCGCTCACTATTCTGCTGGTGCAGTCACTGTGTACATACATTACATAACTTATCCTGTATTATACTCCAGAGCAGCGCTCCCTATTCTGCTGGTACAGTCACTGTGTACATACATTACATTACTTATCCTGTATTATCCTCCAGAGCTGCGCTCACTATTCTGCTGGTACAGTTACTGTGTGCATACATTACATTACTTATCCTGTATTATACTCCAGAGCTGCGCTCACTATTCTGCTGGTACAGTCACTGTGTACATACATTACATTACTTATCCTGTATTATACTCCAGAGCTGCGCTCACTATTCTGCTGGTACAGTTACTGTGTGCATACATTACATTACTTATCCTGTATTATACTCCAGAGCTGCGCTCACTATTCTGCTGGTACAGTCACTGTGTACATACATTACATTACTTATCCTGTATTATACTCCAGAGCTGCGCTCACTATTCTGCTGGTACAGTTACTGTGTGCATACATTACATTACTTCTCCTGTATTATACTCCAGAGCTGTGCTCACTATTCTGCTGGTACAGTCACTGTGTACATACATTACATTACTTATCCTGTATTATACTCCAGAGCTGCACTCACGATTCTGCTTGTACAGTCACTGTGTACATACATTACATTACTTATCCTGTATTATCCTCCAGAGCTGCGCTCACTATTCTGCTGGTCACTGTGTACATACATTACATTACTTATCCTGTATTATACTCCAGAGCTGCGCTCACTATTCTGCTGGTGCAGTCACTGTGTACATACATTACATTACTTATCCTGTATTATACTCCAGAGCTGCGCTCATGATTCTGCTGGTTCAGTCACTGTGTACATACATTACATTTCTTATCCTGTATTATCCTCCAGAGCTGCGCTCACTATTCTGCTGGTCACTGTGTACATACATTACATTACTTATCCTGTATTATACTCCAGAGCTGCGCTCACTATTCTGCTGGTACAGTCACTGTGTACATACATTACATTACTTATCCTGTATTATACTCCAGAGCTGTGCTCACTATTCTGCTGGTACAGTCACTGTGTACATACATTACATTACTTATCCTGTATTATACTCCAGAGCTGCGCTCACTATTCTGCTGGTACAGTCACTGTGTATATACATTACATTACTTATCCTGTATTATACTCCAGAGCTGCGCTCACTATTCTGCTGGTACAGTCACTGTGTACATACATTACATTACTTATCCTGTATTATACTCAAGAGCTGTGCTCACTATTCTGCTGGTACAGTCACTGTGTACATACATTACATTACTTCTCCTGTATTATACCCCAGAGCTGCGCTCACTATTCTGCTGGTATAGTCACTGTGTACATACATTACATTACTTATCCTGTATTATACTCCAGAGCTGTGCTCACTATTCTGCTGGTACAGTCACTGTGTACATACATTACATTACTTATCCTGTATTATACTCAAGAGCTGTGCTCACTATTCTGCTGGTACAGTCACTGTGTACATACATTACATTACTTCTCCTGTATTATACCCCAGAGCTGCGCTCACTATTCTGCTGGTATAGTCACTGTGTACATACATTACATTACTTATCCTGTATTATACTCCAGAGCTGTGCTCACTATTCTGCTGGTACAGTCACTGTGTACATACATTACATTACTTATCCTGTATTATACTCCAGAGCTGTGCTCACTATTCTGCTGGTACAGTCACTGTGTACATACATTACATTACTTATCCTGTATTATACTCCAGAGCTGCGCTCACTATTCTGCTGGTACAGTCACTGTGTACATACATTACATTACTTATCCTGTATTATACCCCAGAGCTGCGCTCACTATTCTGCTGGTGCAGTCACTGTGTACATACATTACATTACTTATCCTGTATTATACTCCAGAGCTGCGCTCACCATTCTGCTGGTGCAGTCACTGTGTACATACATTACATTACTTATCCTGTACTATACTCCAGAGCTGCGCTCACTATTCTGCTGGTGCAGTCACTGTGTACATACATTACATTACTTATCCTGTATTATACTCCAGAGCTGCGCTCACTATTCTGCTGGTACAGTCACTGTGTACATACATTACATTACTTATCCTGTATTATACTCCAGAGCTGCGCTCACTATTCTGCTGGTACAGTCACTGTGTACATACATTACATTACTTATCCTGTATTATACTCCAGAGCTGCGCTCACTATTCTGCTGGTACAGTCACTGTGTACATACATTACATTACTTATCCTGTATTATACTCCAGAGCTGTGCTCACTATTCTGCTGGTACAGTCACTGTGTAAATACATTACATTACTTATCCTGTATTATCCTCCAGAGCTGCGCTCACTATTCTGCTGGTCACTGTGTACATACATTACATTACTTATCCTGTATTATACTCCAGAGCTGCGCTCACTATTCTGCCGGTACAGTCACTGTGTACATACATTACATTACTTATCCTGTATTATACCCCAGAGCTGCGCTCACTATTCTGCTGGTACAGTCACTGTGTACATACTTTACATTACTTCTCCTGTATTATACTCCAGAGCTGTGCTCACTATTCTGCTGGTGCAGTCACTGTGTACATACATTACATTACTTATCCTGTATTATACCCCAGAGCTGCGCTCACTATTCTGCTGATACAGTTACTGTGTGCATGCATTACATTACTTCTCCTGTATTATACTCCAGAGCTGTGCTCACTATTCTGCTGGTACAGTCACTGTGTACATACTTTACATTACTTCTCCTGTATTATACTCCAGAGCTGCGCTCACTATTCTGCTGGTCACTGTGTACATACATTACATTACTTATCCTGTATTATACTCCAGAGCTGTGCTCACTATTCTGCTGGTACAGTCACTGTGTACATACTTTACATTACTTCTCCTGTATTATACTCCAGAGCTGCGCTCACTATTCTGCTGGTCACTGTGTACATACATTACATTACTTATCCTGTATTATACCCCAGAGCTGCGCTCACTATTCTGCTGATACAGTTACTGTGTGCATACATTACATTACTTATCCTGTATTATACTCCAGAGCTGCGCTCACTATTCTGCTGGTGCAGTCACTGTGTACATACATTACATTACTTATCCTGTATTATACTCCAGAGCTGCGCTCACTATTCTGCTGGTACAGTCACTGTGTACATACATTACTTATCCTGTATTATACTCCAGAGCTGCGCCCACTATTCTGCTGGTACAGTCAATGTGTACATACATTACATTACTTATCCTGTATTATACTCCAGAGCTGCGCTCACTATTCTGCTGGTACAGTCACTGTGTACATACATTACATTACTTATCCTGTATTATACTCCAGAGCTGCGCTCACTATTCTGCTGGTCACTGTGTATATACATTACATTACTTATCCTGTATTATACTCCAGAGCTGCGCTCACTATTCTGCTGGTGCAGTCACTGTGTACATACATTACATTACTTATCCTGTATTATACTCCAGAGCTGCGCTCACTATTCTGCTGGTGCAGTCACTGTGTACATACATTACATTACTTATCCTGTATTATACTCCAGAGCTGCGCTCACTATTCTGCTGGTACAGTCACTGTGTACATACATTACAATACTTATCCTGTATTATACCCCAGAGCTGCGCTCACTATTCTGCTGGTACAGTCACTGTGTACATACATTACAATACTTATCCTGTATTATACTCCAGAGCTGCGCTCACTATTCTGCTGCTACAGTCACTGTGTACATACATACATTACTTATCCTGTATTATACTCCAGAGCTGCGCTCACTATTCTGCTGGTACAGTCACTGTGTACATACATTACATTACTTATCCTGTACTATACTCCAGAGCTGCGCTCACTATTCTGCTGGTGCAGTCACTGTGTACATACATTACATTACTTATCCTGTATTATACTCCAGAGCTGCGCTCACTATTCTGCTGGTACAGTCACTGTGTACATACATTACATTACTTATCCTGTATTATACTCCAGAGCTGCGCTCACTATTCTGCTGGTGCAGTCACTGTGTACATACATTACATTACTTATCCTGTATTATACTCCAGAGCTGCGCTCACTATTCTGCTGGTACAGTCACTGTGTACATACATTACATTACTTATTCTGTATTATACCCCAGAGCTGCGCTCACTATTCTGCTGGTACAGTCACTGTGTACATACATTACATTACTTATCCTGTATTATCCTCCAGAGCTGCGCTCACTATTCTGCCGGTACAGTCACTGTGTACATACATTACATTACTTATCCTGTATTATACCCCAGAGCTGCGCTCACTATTCTGCTGATACAGTTACTGTGTGCATACATTACATTACTTCTCCTGTATTATACTCCAGAGCTGCGCTCACTATTCTGCTGGTGCAGTCACTGTGTACATACATTACATTACTTATCCTGTATTATACTCCAGAGCTGCGCTCACTATTCTGCTGGTCACTGTGTACATACATTACATTACTTATCCTGTATTATACTCCAGAGCTGTGCTCACTATTCTGCTGGTACAGTCACTGTGTACATACTTTACATTACTTCTCCTGTATTATACTCCAGAGCTGCGCTCACTATTCTGCTGGTGCAGTCACTGTGTACATACATTACATTACTTATCCTGTATTATACTCCAGAGCTGCGCTCACTATTCTGCTGGTGCAGTCACTGTGTACATACATTACATTACTTATCCTGTATTATACTCCAGAGCTGCGCTCACTATTCTGCTGGTACAGTCACTGTGTACATACATTACTTATCCTGTATTATACTCCAGAGCTGCGCTCACTATTCTGCTGGTACAGTCACTGTGTACATACATTACATTACTTATCCTGTATTATACTCCAGAGCTGCGCCCACTATTCTGCTGGTACAGTCAATGTGTACATACATTACATTACTTATCCTGTATTATACTCCAGAGCTGCGCTCACTATTCTGCTGGTGCAGTCACTGTGTACATACATTACATTACTTATCCTGTATTATACTCCAGAGCTGCGCTCACTATTCTGCTGGTACAGTCACTGTGTACATACATTACATTACTTATCCTGTATTATGCTCCAGAGCTGCGCTCACGATTCTGCTGGTGCAGTCACTGTGTACATACATTACATTACTTATCCTGTATTATACTCCAGAGCTGCGCTCACTATTCTGCTGGTACAGTCACTGTGTACATACATTACATTACTTATCCTGTATTATACTCCAGAGCTGCGCTCACGATTCTGCTGGTACAGTCACTGTGTACATACATTACATTACTTATCCTGTATTATCCTCCAGAGCTGCGCTCACGATTCTGCTGGTACAGTTAATGTGTACATACATTACTTATCCTGTATTATACTCCAGAGCTGCGCTCACTATTCTGCTGGTCACTGTGTACATACATTACGTTACTTATCCTGTATTATCCTCCAGAGCTGCGCTCACTATTCTGCTGGTCACTGTGTACATACATTACATTACTTATCCTGTATTATACTCCAGAGCTGCGCTCACTATTCTGCTGGTACAGTCACTGTGTACATACATTACATTACATATCCTGTATTATACTCCAGAGCTGCGCTCACTATTCTGCTGGTCACTGTGTACATACATTACTTTACTTATCCTGTATTATACTCCAGAGCTGCGCTCACTATTCTGCTGATCACTGTGTACATACATTACATTACTTATCCTGTATTATACTCCAGAGCTGCGCTCACTATTCTGCTGGTACAGTTACTGTGTACATACATTACAATACTTCTCCTGTATTATACTCCAGAGCTGTGCTCACTATTCTGCTGGTACAGTCACTGTGTACATACATTACATTACTTATCCTGTATTATACTCCAGGGCTGCGCTCACGATTCTGCTGGTGCAGTCACTGTGTACATACATTACATTACTTATCCGGTATTATACTCCAGAGCTGCGCTCACTATTCTGCTGATCACTGTGTACATACATTACATTACTTATCCTGTATTATACTCCAGGGCTGCGCTCACGATTCTGCTGGTGCAGTCACTGTGTACATACATTACATTACTTCTCCTGTATCATCCTCCAGAGCTGCGCTCACTATTCTGCTGGTCACTGTGTACATACATTACATTACTTATCCTGTATTATACTCCAGAGCTGCGCTCACTATTCTGCTGGTGCAGTCACTGTGTACATACATTACATTACTTATCCTGTATTATACTCCAGAGCAGCGCTCCCTATTCTGCTGGTACAGTCACTGTGTACATACATTACATTACTTATCCTGTATTATACTCCAGAGCTGCGCTCACGATTCTGCTGGTACAGTCACTGTGTACATACATTACATTACTTATCCTGTATTATACTCCAGAGCTGCGCTCACTATTCTGCTGGTACAGTCACTGTGTACATACATTACATTACTTATCCTGTATTATACTCCAGAGCTGCGCTCACGATTCTGCTGGTACAGTCACTGTGTACATACATTACATTACTTATCCTGTATTATACTCCAGAGCTGCGCTCACTATTCTGCTGGTACAGTCACTGTGTACATACATTACATTACTTATCCTGTATTATACTCCAGAGCTGCGCTCACGATTCTGCTGGTACAGTCACTGTGTACATACATTACATTACTTATCCTGTATTATACTCCAGAGCTGCGCTCACTATTCTGCTGGTACAGTCACTGTGTACATACATTACATTACTTATCCTGTATTATACTCCAGAGCTGCGCTCACTATTCTGCTGGTACAGTCACTGTGTACATACATTACATTACTTATCCTGTATTATACTCCAGAGCTGCGCTCACGATTCTGCTGGTACAGTCACTGTGTACATACATTACATTACTTATCCTGTATTATACTCCAGAGCTGCGCTCACTATTCTGCTGGTGCAGTCACTGTGTACATACATTACATTACTTATCCTGTATTATACTCCAGAGCTGCGCTCACTATTCTGCTGGTCACTGTGTACATACATTACATTACTTATCCTGTATTATACTCCAGAGCTGGGCTCACTATTCTGCTGGTACAGTCACTGTGTACATACATTACATTACTTATCCTGTATTATACTCCAGAGCTGCGCTCACTATTCTGCTGGTGCAGTCACTGTGTACATACATTACATTACTTATCCTGTATTATACTCCAGAGCTGCGCTCACTATTCTGCTGGTCACTGTGTACATACATTACATTACTTATCCTGTATTATACTCCAGAGCTGCGCTCAGTATTCTGCTGGTCACTGTGTACATACATTACATTACTTATTCTGTATTATACTCCAGAGCTGCGCTCACTATTCTGCTGGTGCAGTCACTGTGTACATACATTACATTACTTATCCTGTATTATATTTCAGAGCTGCGCTCACTATTCTGCTGGTACAGTCACTGTGTACATACATTACATTACTTATCCTGTATTATACTCCAGAGCTGCGCTCACTATTCTTCTGGTGCAGTCACTGTGTACATACATTACATTACTTATCCTGTATTATACTCCAGAGCTGCGCTCACTATTCTTCTGGTGCAGTCACTGTGTACATACATTACATTACTTATCCTGTATTATACTCCAGAGCTGCGCTCACTATTCTGCTGGTCACTGTGTACATACATTACATTACTTATCCTGTATTATACTCCAGAGCTGCGCTCACTATTCTGCTGGTACAGTCACTGTGTACATACATTACATTACTTATCCTGTATTATACTCCAGAGCTGCGCTCACTATTCTGCTGGTACAGTCACTGTGTACATACATAACATTACTTATCCTGTATTATACTCCAGAGCTGCGCTCACGATTCTGCTGGCACAGTCACTGTGTACATACATTAAATTACTTATCCTGTATTATACCCCAGAGCTGCGCTCACTATTCTGCTGGTGCAGTCACTGTGTATATACATTACATTACTTATCCTGTATTATACTCCAGAGCTGCGCTCACTATTCTGCTGGTGCAGTCACTGTGTATATACATTACATTACTTATCCTGTATTATACTCCAGAGCTGCGCTCACTATTCTGCTGGTACAGTCACTGTGTACATACATTACTTATCCTGTATTATACTCCAGAGCTGCGCTCACTATTCTGCTGGTACAGTCACTGTGTACATACATTACATTACTTATCCTGTATTATACTCCAGAGCTGCGCTCACTATTCTGCTGGTACAGTCACTGTTTACATACATTACATTACTTATCCTGTATTATCCTCCAGAGCTGCGCTCACTATTCTGCTGGTCACTGTGTACATACGTCACATTACTTGTCCTGTATTATACTCCAGAGCTGCGCTCACTATTCTGCTGGTGCAGTCACTGTGTACATACATTACATTACTTATCCTGTATTATACTCCAGAGCTGCGCTCACGATTCTGCTGGTACAGTCACTGTGTACATACATTATATTTCTTATCCTGTATTATCCTCCAGAGCTGCGCTCACTATTCTGCTGGTCACTGTGTACATACATTACATTACTTATCCTGTATTATCCTCCAGAGCTGCGCTCACTATTCTGCTGGTCACTGTGTACATACATTACATTACTTATCCTGTATTATACTCCAGAGCTGCGCTCACTATTCTGCTGGTGCAGTCACTGTGTACATACATTACATTACTTATCCTGTATTATACTCCAGAGCTGCGCTCACTATTCTGCTGGTGCAGTCACTGTGTACATACATTACATTACTTATCCTGTATTATACTCCAGAGCTGCACTCACTATTCTGCTGGTCACTGTGTACATACATTACATTACTTATCCTGTATTATACTCCAGAGCTGCGCTCCCTATTCTGCTGGTACAGTCACTGTGTACATACATTACATTACTTATCCTGTATTATACTCCAGAGCTGCGCTCACGATACTGCTGGTACAGTCACTGTGTACATACATTACATTACTTATCCTGTATTATACTCCAGAGCTGCGCTCACTATTCTGCTGGTGCAGTCACTGTGTACATACATTACATTACTTATCCTGTATTATACTCCAGAGCTGCACTCACTATTCTGCTGGTCACTGTGTACATACATTACATTACTTATCCCGTATTATACTCCAGAGCTGCGCTCACTATTCTGCTGGTCACTGTGTACATACATTACATTACTTATCCTGTATTATCCTCCAGAGCTGCGCTCACTATTCTGCTGGTCACTGTGTACATACATTACATTACTTATCCTGTATTATACTCCAGAGCTGCGCTCACTATTCTGCTGGTGCAGTCACTGTGTACATACATTACATAACTTATCCTGTATTATACTCCAGAGCAGCGCTCCCTATTCTGCTGGTACAGTCACTGTGTACATACATTATATTACTTATCCTGTATTATCCTCCAGAGCTGCGCTCACTATTCTGCTGGTCACTCTGTACATACATTACATTACTTATCCTGTATTATACTCCAGAGCTGCGCTCACTATTCTGCTGGTACAGTCACTGTGTACATACATTACATTACTTATCCTGTATTATACTCCAGAGCTGCGCTCACTATTCTGCTGGTACAGTTACTGTGTGCATACATTACATTACTTCTCCTGTATTATACTCCAGAGCTGTGCTCACTATTCTGCTGGTACAGTCACTGTGTACATACATTACATTACTTATCCTGTATTATACTCCAGAGCTGTGCTCACTATTCTGCTGGTACAGTCACTGTGTACATACATTACATTACTTATCCTGTATTATACTCCAGAGCTGTGCTCACTATTCTGCTGGTACAGTCACTGTGTACATACATTACATTACTTCTTCTGTATTATACCCCAGAGCTGCGCTCACTATTCTGCTGGTACAGTCACTGTGTATATACATTACATTACTTATCCTGTATTATACTCCAGAGCTGTGCTCACTATTCTGCTGGTACAGTCACTGTGTATATACATTACATTACTTATCCTGTATTATACTCCAGAGCTGCGCTCACCATTCTGCTGGTGCAGTCACTGTGTACATACATTACATTACTTATCCTGTACTATACTCCAGAGCTGCGCTCACTATTCTGCTGGTGCAGTCACTGTGTACATACATTACATTACTTATCCTGTATTATACTCCAGAGCTGCGCTCACTATTCTGCTGGTACTGTCACTGTGTACATACATTACATTACTTATCCTGTATTATACTCCAGAGCTGCGCTCACTATTCTGCTGGTACAGTCACTGTGTGCATACATTACATTACTTCTCCTGTATTATACTCCAGAGCTGTGCTCACTATTCTGCTGGTACAGTCACTGTGTACATACTTTACATTACTTCTCCTGTATTATACTCCAGAGCTGTGCTCACTATTCTGCTGGTACAGTCACTGTGTACATACATTACATTACTTATCCTGTATTATACTCCAGAGCTGCGCTCACTATTCTGCTGGTGCAGTCACTGTGTACATACATTACATTACTTATCCTGTATTATACTCCAGAGCTGCGCTCACTATTCTGCTGGTACAGTCACTGTGTACATACTTTACATTACTTCTCCTGTATTATACTCCAGAGCTGTGCTCACTATTCTGCTGGTACAGTCACTGTGTACATACATTACATTACTTATCCTGTATTACACTCCAGAGCTGCGCTCACTATTCTGCTGGTACAGTCACTGTGTACATACATTACATTACTTATCCTGTATTATACTCCAGAGCTGCGCTCACTATTCTGCTGGTACAGTCACTGTGTACATACTTTACATTACTTCTCCTGTATTATACTCCAGAGCTGTGCTCACTATTCTGCTGGTACAGTCACTGTGTACATACTTTACATTACTTCTCCTGTATTATACTCCAGAGCTGTGCTCACTATTCTGCTGGTACAGTCACTGTGTACATACATTACATTACTTATCCTGTATTACACTCCAGAGCTGTGCTCACTATTCTGCTGGTACAGTCACTGTGTACATACATTACATTACTTATCCTGTATTATACTCCAGAGCTGTGCTCACTATTCTGCTGGTACAGTCACTGTGTACATACATTACATTACTTATCCTGTATTATACTCCAGAGCTGCGCTCACTATTCTGCTGGTCACTGTGTACATACATTACATTACTTATCCTGTATTATACTCCAGAGCTGCGCTCACTATTCTGCTGGTGCAGTCACTGTGTACATACATTACATTACTTATCCTGTATTATACTCCAGAGCTGCGCTCACTATTCTGCTGGTACAGTCACTGTGTACATACATTACAATACTTATCCTGTATTATACCCCAGAGCTGCGCTCACTATTCCGCTGCTACAGTCACTGTGTACATACATACATTACTTATCCTGTATTATACTCCAGAGCTGCGCTCACTATTCTGCTGGTACAGTCACTGTGTACATACATTACATTACTTATCCTGTACTATACTCCAGAGCTGCGCTCACTATTCTGCTGGTGCAGTCACTGTGTGCATACATTACATTACTTATCCTGTATTATACTCCAGAGCTGCGCTCACGATACTGCTGGTACAGTCACTGTGTACATACATTACATTACTTATCCTGTACTATACTCCAGAGCTGCGCTCACTATTCTGCTGGTGCAGTCACTGTGTGCATACATTACATTACTTATCCTGTATTATACTCCAGAGCTGCGCTCACGATACTGCTGGTACAGTCACTGTGTACATACATTACATTACTTATCCTGTATTATACTCCAGAGCTGCGCTCACTATTCTGCTGGTGCAGTCACTGTGTACATACATTACATTACTTATCCTGTATTATACTCCAGAGCTGCACTCACTATTCTGCTGGTCACTGTGTACATACATTACATTACTTATCCCGTATTATACTCCAGAGCTGCGCTCACTATTCTGCTGGTCACTGTGTACATACATTACATTACTTATCCTGTATTATCCTCCAGAGCTGCGCTCACTATTCTGCTGGTCACTCTGTACATACATTACATTACTTATCCTGTATTATACTCCAGAGCTGCGCTCACTATTCTGCTGGTACAGTCACTGTGTACATACATTACATTACTTATCCTGTATTATACTCCAGAGCTGTGCTCACTATTCTGCTGGTACAGTCACTGTGTACATACATTACATTACTTCTCCTGTATTATACTCCAGAGCTGTGCTCACTATTCTGCTGGTACAGTCACTGTGTACATACATTACATTACTTATCCTGTATTATACTCCAGAGCTGCGCTCACGATTCTGCTTGTACAGTCACTGTGTACATACATTACATTACTTATCCTGTATTATCCTCCAGAGCTGCGCTCACTATTCTGCTGGTCACTGTGTACATACATTACATTACTTATCCTGTATTATACTCCAGAGCTGCGCTCACTATTCTGCTGGTGCAGTCACTGTGTACATACATTACATTACTTCTCCTGTATTATCCTCCAGAGCTGCGCTCACTATTCTGCTGGTTCAGTCACTGTGTACATACATTACATTTCTTATCCTGTATTATCCTCCAGAGCTGCGCTCACTATTCTGCTGGTCACTGTGTACATACATTACATTACTTATCCTGTACTATACTCCAGAGCTGCGCTCATGATTCTGCTGGTTCAGTCACTGTGTACATACATTACATTTCTTATCCTGTATTATCCTCCAGAGCTGCGCTCACTATTCTGCTGGTCACTGTGTACATACATTACATTACTTATCCTGTATTATACTCCAGAGCTGCGCTCACTATTCTGCTGGTACAGTCACTGTGTACATACATTACATTACTTATCCTGTATTATACTCCAGAGCTGCGCTCACTATTCTGCTGGTACAGTCACTGTGTACATACATTACATTACTTATCCTGTATTATACTCAAGAGCTGTGCTCACTATTCTGCTGGTACAGTCACTGTGTACATACATTACATTACTTCTCCTGTATTATACCCCAGAGCTGCGCTCACTATTCTGCTGGTATAGTCACTGTGTACATACATTACATTACTTATCCTGTATTATACTCCAGAGCTGTGCTCACTATTCTGCTGGTACAGTCACTGTGTACATACATTACATTACTTCTTCTGTATTATACCCCAGAGCTGCGCTCACTATTCTGCTGGTACAGTCACTGTGTATATACATTACATTACTTATCCTGTATTATACTCCAGAGCTGTGCTCACTATTCTGCTGGTACAGTCACTGTGTATATACATTACATTACTTATCCTGTATTATACCCCAGAGCTGCGCTCACTATTCTGCTGGTACAGTCACTGTGTACATACATTACATTACTTATCCTGTATTATACTCCAGAGCTGCGCTCACCATTCTGCTGGTGCAGTCACTGTGTACATACATTACATTACTTATCCTGTATTATACTCCAGAGCTGCGCTCACTATTCTGCTGGTACAGTCACTGTGTACATACATTACATTACTTATCCTGTATTATACTCCAGAGCTGCGCTCACTATTCTGCTGGTACAGTCACTGTGTACATACATTACATTACTTATCCTGTATTATACTCCAGAGCTGCGCTCACTATTCTGCTGGTACAGTCACTGTGTACATACATTACTTATCCTGTACTATACTCCAGAGCTGCGCTCACTATTCTGCTGGTACAGTCACTGTGTACATACATTACATTACTTCTCCTGTATTATACTCCAGAGCTGTGCTCACTATTCTGCTGGTACAGTCACTGTGTACATACATTACATTACTTCTCCTGTATTATACTCCAGAGCTGTGCTCACTATTCTGCTGGTACAGTTACTGTGTACATACATTACATTACTTATCCTGTATTATACTCCAGAACTGCGCTCACTATTCTGCTGGTACAGTCACTGTGTACATACATTACATTACTTATCCTGTATTATCCTCCAGAGCTGCGCTCACTATTCTGCTGGTCACTGTGTACATACATTACATTACTTATCCTGTATTATACTCCAGAGCTGCGCTCACTATTCTGCTGGTACAGTCAATGTGTACATACATTACATTACTTATCCTGTATTATACCCCAGAGCTGCGCTCACTATTCTGCCGGTACAGTCACTGTGTACATACATTACATTACTTATCCTGTATTATACCCCAGAGCTGCGCTCACTATTCTGCTGATACAGTTACTGTGTGCATACATTACATTACTTCTCCTGTATTATACTCCAGAGCTGTGCTCACTATTCTGCTGGTACAGTCACTGTGTACATACATTACATTACTTATCCTGTATTATACTCCAGAGCTGTGCTCACTATTCTGCTGGTACAGTCACTGTGTACATACATTACATTACTTATCCTGTATTATACCCCAGAGCTGCGCTCACTATTCTGCTGATACAGTTACTGTGTGCATACATTACATTACTTCTCCTGTATTATACTCCAGAGCTGTGCTCACTATTCTGCTGGTACAGTCACTGTGTACATACATTACATTACTTATCCTGTATTATACTCCAGAGCTGTGCTCACTATTCTGCTGGTACAGTCACTGTGTACATACATTACATTACTTATCCTGTATTATACTCCAGAGCGGCGCTCACTATTCTGCTGGTACAGTCACTGTGTACATACATTACATTACTTATCCTGTATTATACTCCAGAGCTGCGCTCACTATTCTGCTGGTGCAGTCACTGTGTACATACATTACATTACTTATCCTGTATTACACTCCAGAGCTGCGCTCACTATTCTGCTGGTACAGTCACTGTGTACATACATTACTTATCCTGTATTATACTCCAGAGCTGCGCCCACTATTCTGCTGGTACAGTCAATGTGTACATACATTACATTACTTATCCTGTATTATACTCCAGAGCTGCGCTCACTATTCTGCTGGTACAGTCACTGTGTACATACATTACATTACTTATCCTGTATTATACTCCAGAGCTGCGCTCACTATTCTGCTGGTCACTGTGTACATACATTACATTACTTATCCTGTATTATACTCCAGAGCTGCGCTCACTATTCTGCTGGTGCAGTCACTGTGTACATACATTACATTACTTATCCTGTATTATACTCCAGAGCTGCGCTCACTATTCTGCTGGTACAGTCACTGTGTACATACATTACAATACTTATCCTGTATTATACCCCAGAGCTGCGCTCACTATTCCGCTGCTACAGTCACTGTGTACATACATACATTACTTATCCTGTATTATACTCCAGAGCTGCGCTCACTATTCTGCTGGTACAGTCACTGTGTACATACATTACATTACTTATCCTGTATTATACTCCAGAGCTGCGCTCACTATTCTGCTGGTACAGTCACTGTGTACATACATTACATTACTTATTCTGTATTATACCCCAGAGCTGCGCTCACTATTCTGCTGGTACAGTCACTGTGTACATACATTACATTACTTATCCTGTATTATCCTCCAGAGCTGCGCTCACTATTCTGCTGGTCACTGTGTACATACATTACATTACTTATCCTGTATTATACTCCAGAGCTGCGCTCACTATTCTGCTGGTACAGTCAATGTGTATATACATTACATTACTTATCCTGTATTATACCCCAGAGCTGCGCTCACTATTCTGCCGGTACAGTCACTGTGTACATACATTACATTACTTATCCTGTATTATACCCCAGAGCTGCGCTCACTATTCTGCTGATACAGTTACTGTGTGCATACATTACATTACTTCTCCTGTATTAAACTCCAGAGCTGCGCTCACTATTCTGCTGGTGCAGTCACTGTGTACATACATTACATTACTTATCCTGTATTATACTCCAGAGCTGCGCTCATTATTCTGCTGGTCACTGTGTACATACATTACATTACTTATCCTGTATTATACTCCAGAGCTGTGCTCACTATTCTGCTGGTACAGTCACTGTGTACATACTTTACATTACTTCTCCTGTATTATACTCCAGAGCTGCGCTCACTATTCTGCTGGTGCAGTCACTGTGTACATACATTACATTACTTATCCTGTATTATACTCCAGAGCTGCGCTCAATATTCTGCTGGTGCAGTCACTGTGTACATACATTACATTACTTATCCTGTATTATACTCCAGAGCTGCGCCCACTATTCTGCTGGTACAGTCAATGTGTACATACATTACATTACTTATCCTGTATTATACTCCAGAGCTGCGCTCAGTATTCTGCTGGTACAGTCACTGTGTACATACATTACATTACTTATCCTGTATTATACTCCAGAGCTGTGCTCACTATTCTGCTGGTACAGTCACTGTGTACATACATTACATTACTTATCCTGTATTATACTCCAGAGCTGCGCTCACTATTCTGCTGGTGCAGTCACTGTGTACATACATTACAATACTTATCCTGTATTATACCCCAGAGCTGCGCTCACTATTCCGCTGCTACAGTCACTGTGTACATACATACATTACTTATCCTGTATTATACTCCAGAGCTGCGCTCACTATTCTGCTGGTACAGTCACTGTGTACATACATTACATTACTTATCCTGTATTATACTCCAGAGCTGCGCTCACTATTCTGCTGGTACAGTCACTGTGTACATACATTACATTACTTATCCTGTATTATACTCCAGAGCTGCGCTCACTATTCTGCTGGTACAATCAATGTGTACATACATTACATTACTTATCCTGTATTATACTCCAGAGCTGCGCTCACTATTCTGCTGATACAGTTACTGTGTGCATACATTACATTACTTCTCCTGTATTATACTCCAGAGCTGTGCTCACTATTCTGCTGGTACAGTCACTGTGTACATACTTTACATTACTTCTCCTGTATTATACTCCAGAGCTGTGCTCACTATTCTGCTGGTACAGTCACTGTGTACATACATTACATTACTTATCCTGTATTATACTCCAGAGCTGCGCTCACTATTCTGCTGGTGCAGTCACTGTGTACATACATTACATTACTTATCCTGTATTATACTCCAGAGCTGCACTCACTATTCTGCTGGTACAGTCACTGTGTACATACATTACATTACTTATCCTGTATTATACTCCAGAGCTGCGCTCACTATTCTGCTGGTGCAGTCACTGTGTACATACATTACATTACTTATCCTGTATTATACTCCAGAGCTGCACTCACTATTCTGCTGGTTTAGTCACTGTGTACATACATTACATTACTTATCCTGTATTATACTCCAGAGCTGCGCTCACTATTCTGCTGGTACAGTCACTGTGTACATACATTACTTATCCTGTATTATACTCCAGAGCTGCGCCCACTATTCTGCTGGTACAGTCAATGTGTACATACATTACATTACTTATCCTGTATTATACTCCAGAGCTGCGCTCACTATTCTGCTGGTACAGTCACTGTGTACATACATTACATTACTTATCCTGTATTATACTCCAGAGCTGCGCTCACTATTCTGCTGGTACAGTCACTGTGTACATACATTACATTACTTATCCTGTATTATACTCCAGAGCTGCGCTCAGTATTCTGCTGGTACAGTCACTGTGTACATACATTACATTACATATCCTGTATTATACTCCAGAGCTGCGCTCACGATTCTGCTGGTACAGTCACTGTGTACATACATTACATTACTTATCCTGTATTATACTTTAGAGCTGCGCTCACTATTCTGCTGGTGCAGTCACTGTGTACATACATTACATTACATATCCTGTATTATACTCCAGAGCTGCGCTCACGATTCTGCTGGTACAGTCACTGTGTACATACATTACATTACTTATCCTGTATTATACTCCAGAGCTGCGCTCACGATTCTGCTGGTACAGTCACTGTGTACATACATTACATTACTTATCCTGTATTATACCCCAGAGCTGCGCTCACTATTCTGCTGGTACAGTTAATGTGTACATACATTACTTATCCTGTATTATACTCCAGAGCAGCGCTCACTATTCTGCTGGTCACTGTGTACATACATTACATTACTTATCCTGTATTATACTCCAGAGCTGCGCTCACTATTCTGCTGGTCACTGTGTACATACATTACATTACTTATCCTGTATTATCCTCCAGAGCTGCGCTCACTATTCTGCTGGTCACTGTGTACATACATTACATTACTTATCCTGTATTATACTCCAGAGCTGCGCTCACTATTCTGCTGGTACAGTCACTGTGTACATACATTACATTACTTATCCTGTATTATACTCCAGAGCTGCGCTCACTATTCTGCTGGTGCAGTCACTGTGTACATACATTACATTACTTATCCTGTATTATATTTCAGAGCTGCGCTCACTATTCTGCTGGTACAGTCACTGTGTACATACATTACATTACTTATCCTGTATTATACTCCAGAGCTGCGCTCACTATTCTGCTGGTACAGTCACTGTGTACATACATTACTTATCCTGTATTATACTCCAGAGCTGCGCTCACTATTCTGCTGGTACAGTTACTGTGTACATACATTACATTACTTATCCTGTATTATACTCCAGAGCTGCGCTCACTATTCTGCTGGTACAGTTACTGTGTGCATACATTACATTACTTCTCCTGTATTATACTCCAGGGCTGCGCTCACGATTCTGCTGGTACAGTCACTGTGTACATACATTACATTACTTATCCTGTATTATACTCCAGAGCTGCGCTCACGATTCTGCTGGTACAGTCACTGTGTACATACATTACATTACTTATCCTGTATTATACTCCAGAGCTGCGCTCACTATTCTGCTGGTACAGTCACTGTGTACATACATTACATTACTTATCCTGTATTATACTCCAGAGCTGCGCTCACTATTCTGCTGGTACAGTCACTGTGTACATACATTACATTACTTATCCTGTATTATACTCCAGGGCTGCGCTCACGATTCTGCTGGTACAGTCACTGTGTACATACATTACATTACTTATCCTGTATTATACTCCAGAGCTGCGCTCACGATTCTGCTGGTACAGTCACTGTGTACATACATTACATTACTTATCCTGTATTATCCTCCAGAGCTGCGCTCACTATTCTGCTGGTCACTGTGTACATACATTACATTACTTATCCTGTATTATACTCCAGAGCTGCGCTCACTATTCTGCTGGTACAGTCACTGTGTACATACATTACATTACTTATCCTGTATTATCCTCCAGAGCTGCGCTCACTATTCTGCTGGTCACTGTGTACATACATTACATTACTTATCCTGTATTATACTCCAGAGCTGCGCTCACTATTCTGCTGGTGCAGTCACTGTGTACATACATTACATTACTTATCCTGTATTATACTCCAGAGCTGCGCTCACTATTCTGCTGGTACAGTCACTGTGTACATACATTACATTACATATCCTGTATTATACTCCAGAGCTGCGCTCACTATTCTGCTGGTCACTGTGTACATACATTACATTACTTATCCTGTATTATACTCCAGAGCTGCGCTCACGATTCTGCTGGTACAGTCACTGTGTACATACATTACATTACTTATCCTGTATTATACTCCAGAGCTGCGCTCACTATTCTGCTGGTGCAGTCACTGTGTACATACATTACATTACTTATCCTGTATTATATTTCAGAGCTGCGCTCACTATTCTGCTGGTACAGTCACTGTGTACATACATTACTTATCCTGTATTATACTCCAGAGCTGCGCTCACTATTCTGCTGGTACAGTCACTGTGTACATACATTACTTATCCTGTATTATACTCCAGAGCTGCGCTCACTATTCTGCTGGTACAGTCACTGTGTACATACATTACATTACTTATCCTGTATTATACTCTAGAGCTGCGCTCACTATTCTGCTGGTACAGTTACTGTGTACATACATTACATTACTTATCCTGTATTATACTCCAGAGCTGCGCTCACTATTCTGCTGGTACAGTCACTGTGTACATACATTACATTACTTATCCTGTATTATACTCCAGAGCTGCGCTCACTATTCTGCTGGTACAGTTACTGTGTGCATACATTACATTACTTCTCCTGTATTATACTCCAGAGCTGCGCTCACTATTCTGCTGGTACAGTCACTGTGTACATACATTACTTATCCTGTATTATACTCCAGAGCTGCGCTCACTATTCTGCTGGTACAGTCACTGTGTACATACATTATATTACTTATCCTGTATTATCCTCCAGAGCTGCGCTCACTATTCTGCTGGTCACTGTGTACATACATTACATTACTTATCCTGTATTATCCTCCAGAGCTGCGCTCACTATTCTGCTGGTCACTGTGTACATACATTACATTACTTATCCTGTATTATACTCCAGAGCTGCGCTCACTATTCTGCTGGTGCAGTCACTGTGTACATACATTACATTACTTATCCTGTATTATACTCCAGAGCAGCGCTCACTATTCTGCTGGTACAGTCACTGTGTACATACATTACATTACTTATCCTGTATTATACTCCAGAGCTGCGCTCACGATTCTGCTGGTACAGTCACTGTGTACATACATTACATTACTTATCCTGTATTATACTCCAGAGCTGCGCTCACTATTTTGCTGGTGCAGTCACTGTGTACATACATTACATTACTTATCCTGTATTATACTCCAGAGCTGCGCTCACTATTCTGCTGGTGCAGTCACTGTGTACATACATTACATTACTTATCCTGTATTATCCTCCAGAGCTGCGCTCACTGTTCTGCTGGTCACTGTGTACATACATTACATTACTTATCCTGTAATATACTCCAGAGCTGCGCTCACTATTCTGCTGGTGCAGTCACTGTGTACATACATTACATTACTTATCCTGTATTATACTCCAGAGCTGCGCTCACTATTCTGCTGGTACAGTCACTGTGTACATACATTACATTACTTATCCTGTATTATACTCCAGAGCTGCGCTCACTATTCTGCTGGTGCAGTCACTGTGTACATACATTACTTATCCTGTATTATACTCCAGAGCTGCGCTCACTATTCTGCTGGTGCAGTCACTGTGTACATACATTACATTACTTATCCTGTATTATACTCCAGAGCTGCGCTCACTATTCTGCTGGTACAGTCACTGTGTACATACATTACATTACTTATCCTGTATTATACTCCAGAGCAGCGCTCACTATTCTGCTGGTACAGTCACTGTGTACATACATTACATTACTTATCCTGTATTATACTCCAGAGCTGCGCTCATGATTCTGCTGGTACAGTCACTGTGTACATACATTACATTACTTATCCTGTATTATACTCCAGAGCTGCGCTCACTATTCTGCTGGTGCAGTCACTGTGTACATACATTACATTACTTATCCTGTATTATACTCCAGAGCTGCGCTCACTATTCTGCTGGTCACTGTGTACATACATTACATTACTTATCCTGTATTATCCTCCAGAGCTGCGCTCACTATTCTGCTGGTGCAGTCACTGTGTACATACATTACATTACTTATCCTGTATTATACTCCAGAGCTGCGCTCACTATTCTGCTGGTCACTGTGTACATACATTACATTACTTATCCTGTATTATACTCCAGAGCTGCGCTCACTATTCTGCTGGTACAGTCACTGTGTACATACATTACATTACTTATCCTGTATTATACTCCAGAGCTGCGCTCACTATTCTGCTGGTGCAGTCACTGTGTACATACATTACATTACTTATCCTGTATTATATTTCAGAGCTGCGCTCACTATTCTGCTGGTACAGTCACTGTGTACATACATTACATTACTTATCCTGTATTATCCTCCAGAGCTGCGCTCACTATTCTGCTGGTCACTGTGTACATACATTACATTACTTATCCTGTATTATACTCCAGAGCTGTGCTCACTATTCTGCTGGTACAGTCACTGTGTACATACATTACATTACTTATCCTGTATTATACTCCAGAGCTGCGCTCACTATTCTGCTGGTCACTGTGTACATACATTACATTACTTATCCTGTATTATACTCCAGAGCTGCGCTCACTATTCTGCTGGTCACTGTGTACATACATTACATTACTTATCCTGTATTATACTCCAGAGCTGCGCTCACTATTCTGCTGGTGCAGTCACTGTGTACATACATTACATTACTTATCCTGTATTATACTCCAGAGCTGCGCTCACTATTCTGCTGGTACAGTCACTGTGTACATACATTACATTACTTATCCTGTATTATACTCCAGAGCTGCGCTCACTATTCTGCTGGTACAGTCACTGTGTACATTACATTACTTATCCTGTATTATACTCCAGAGCTGCGCTCACTATTCTGCTGGTGCAGTCACTGTGTACATACATTACATTATTTATCCTGTACTATACTCCAGAGCTGCGCTCACTATTCTGCTGGTACAGTCACTGTGCACATATATTACATTACTTATCCTGTATTATACTCCAGAGCTGCGCTCACTATTCTGCTGGTGCAGTCACTGTGTACATACATTACTTATCCTGTATTATACTCCAGAGCTGCGCTCACTATTCTGCTGGTGCAGTCACTGTGTACATACATTACTTATCCTGTATTATACTCCAGAGCTGCGCTCACTATTCTGCTGGTACAGTCACTGTGTACATACATTACATTACTTATCCTGTATTATACTCCAGAGCTGCGCTCACTATTCTGCTGGTGCAGTCACTGTGTACATACATTACATTACTTCTCCTGTATTATACTCCAGAGCTGCGCTCACTATTCTGCTGGTCACTGTGTACATACATTACATTACTTATCCTGTATTATACTCCAGAGCTGCGCTCACTATTCTGCTGGTGCAGTCACTGTGTACATACATTACATTACTTATCCTGTACTATACTCCAGAGCTGCGCTCACTATTCTGCTGGTACAGTCACTGTGCACATATATTACATTACTTATCCTGTATTATACTCCAGAGCTGCGCTCACTATTCTGCTGGTATAGTCACTGTGTACATACATTACATTACTTATCCTGTATTATACTCCAGAGCTGCGCTCACTATTCTGCTGGTGCAGTCACTGTGTACATACATTACATTACTTATCCTGTATTATACTCCAGAGCTGCGCTCACTATTCTGCTGGTACAGTCACTGTGTACATACATTACTTATCCTGTATTATACTCCAGAGCTGCGCTCACTATTCTGCTGGTACAGTCACTGTGTACATACATTACATTACTTATCCTGTATTATACTCCAGAGCTGCGCTCACTATTCTGCTGGTACAGTCACTGTGTACATACATTACATTACTTATCCTGTATTATACTCCAGAGCTGCGCTCACTATTCTGCTGGTACAGTCACTGTGTACATACATTACATTACTTATCCTGTATTATACTCCAGAGCTGCGCTCACTATTCTGCTGGTACAGTCACTGTGTACATACATTACATTACTTATCCTGTATTATACTCCAGAGCTGCGCTCACTATTCTGCTGGTACAGTCACTGTGTACATACATTATATTACTTATCCTGTATTATACTCCAGAGCTGCGCTCACTATTCTGCTGGTACAGTCACTGTGTACATACATTACATTACTTATCCTGTATTATACTCCAGAGCTGCGCTCACTATTCTGCTGGTACAGTCACTGTGTACATACATTACATTACTTATCCTGTATTATACTCCAGAGCTGCGCTCACTATTCTGCTGGTCACTGTGTACATACATTACATTACTTATCCTGTATTATACTCCAGAGCTGCGCTCACTATTCTGCTGGTCACTGTGTACATACATTACATTACTTATCCTGTATTATACTCCAGAGCTGCGCTCACTATTCTGCTGGTACAGTCACTGTGTACATACATTACATTACTTATCCTGTATTATACTCCAGAGCTGCGCTCACTATTCTGCTGGTGCAGTCACTGTGTACACACATTACATTACTTATCCTGTATTATACTCCAGAGCTGTGCTCACTACTCTGCTGGTACAGTCGCTGTGTATATACATTACATTACTTATCCTGTATTATACTCCAGAGCTGCGCTCACTATTCTGCTGGTACAGTCACTGTGCACATATATTACATTACTTATCCTGTATTATACTCCAGAGCTGCGCTCACTATTCTGCTGGTGCAGTCACTGTGTACATACATTACTTATCCTGTATTATACTCCAGAGCTGCGCTCACTATTCTGCTGGTGCAGTCACTGTGTATATACATTACTTATCCTGTATTATACTCCAGAGCTGCGCTCACTATTCTGCTGGTACAGTCACTGTGTACATACATTACATTACTTATCCTGTATTATACTCCAGAGCTGCGCTCACTATTCTGCTGGTCACTGTGTACATACATTACATTACTTATCCTGTATTATCCTCCAGAGCTGCGCTCACTATTCTGCTGGTGCAGTCTCTGTGTACATACATTACATTACTTATCCTGTATTATACTCCAGAGCTGCGCTCACTATTCTGCTGGTGCAGTCACTGTGTACATACATTACATTACTTATCCTGTACTATACTCCAGAGCTGCGCTCACTATTCTGCTGGTACAGTCACTGTGCACATATATTACATTACTTATCCTGTATTATACTCCAGAGCTGCGCTCACTATTCTGCTGGTACAGTCACTGTGTACATACATTACATTACTTATCCTGTATTATACTCCAGAGCTGCGCTCACTATTCTGCTGGTGCAGTCACTGTGTACACACATTACATTACTTATCCTGTATTATACTCCAGAGCTGTGCTCACTACTCTGCTGGTACAGTCGCTGTGTATATACATTACATTACTTATCCTGTATTATACTCCAGAGCTGCGCTCACTATTCTGCTGGTACAGTCACTGTGCACATATATTACATTACTTATCCTGTATTATACTCCAGAGCTGCGCTCACTATTCTGCTGGTGCAGTCACTGTGTACATACATTACTTATCCTGTATTATACTCCAGAGCTGCGCTCACTATTCTGCTGGTGCAGTCACTGTGTACATACATTACTTATCCTGTATTATACTCCAGAGCTGCGCTCACTATTCTGCTGGTACAGTCACTGTGTACATACATTACATTACTTATCCTGTATTATACTCCAGAGCTGCGCTCACTATTCTGCTGGTGCAGTCACTGTGTACATACATTACATTACTTCTCCTGTATTATACTCCAGAGCTGCGCTCACTATTCTGCTGGTCACTGTGTACATACATTACATTACTTATCCTGTATTATCCTCCAGAGCTGCGCTCACTATTCTGCTGGTGCAGTCTCTGTGTACATACATTACATTACTTATCCTGTATTATACTCCAGAGCTGCGCTCACTATTCTGCTGGTGCAGTCACTGTGTACATACATTACATTACTTATCCTGTACTATACTCCAGAGCTGCGCTCACTATTCTGCTGGTACAGTCACTGTGCACATATATTACATTACTTATCCTGTATTATACTCCAGAGCTGCGCTCACTATTCTGCTGGTATAGTCACTGTGTACATACATTACATTACTTATCCTGTATTATACTCCAGAGCTGCGCTCACTATTCTGCTGGTATAGTCACTAGGTACATACATTACATTACTTATCCTGTATTATACTCCAGAGCTGCGCTCACTATTCTGCTGGTGCAGTCACTGTGTACATACATTACATTACTTATCCTGTATTATACCCCAGAGCTGCGCTCACTATTCTGCTGGTACAGTCACTGTGTACATACATTACATTACTTATCCTGTATTATACTCCAGAGCTGCACTCACTATTCTGCTGGTGCAGTCACTGTGTACATACATTACATTACTTATCCTGTATTATACTCCAGAGCTGCGCTCACTATTCTGCTGGTGCAGTCACTGTGTACATACATTACATTACTTATCCTGTATTATACCCCAGAGCTGCGCTCACTATTCTGCTGGTGCAGTCACTGTGTACATACATTACATTACTTATCCTGTATTATACTCCAGAGCTGCGCTCACTATTCTGCTGGTACAGTCACTGTGTACATACATTACTTATCCTGTATTATACTCCAGAGCTGCGCTCACTATTCTGCTGGTACAGTCACTGTGTACATACATTACATTACTTATCCTGTATTATATTCCAGAGCTGCGCTCACTATTCTGCTGGTACAGTCACTGTGTACATACATTACATTACTTATCCTGTATTATACTCCAGAGCTGCGCTCACTTTTCTGCTGGTACAGTCACTGTGTACATACATTACATTACTTATCCTGTATTATACTCCAGAGCTGCGCTCACTTTTCTGCTGGTCACTGTGTACATACATTACATTACTTATCCTGTATTATACTCCAGAGCTGCGCTCACTATTCTGCTGGTGCAGTTACTGTGTACATACATTACATTACTTATCCTGTATTATACTCCAGAGCTGCGCTCACTATTCTGCTGGTGCAGTCACTGTGTACATACATTACATTACTTATCCTGTATTACACTCCAGAGCTGCGCTCACTATTCTGCTGGTACAGTCACTGTGTACATACATTACATTACTTATCCTGTATTATACTCCAGAGCTGCGCTCACTTTTCTGCTGGTGCAGTCACTGTGTACATTACATTACTTATCCTGTATTATACTCCAGAGCTGCGCTCACTATTCTGCTGGTCACTGTGTACATACATCACATGCCTACAATCGGCCCCCGCTATTCTCGTACATTTCTCTGTGCGGATGTTGCGCTGTCCGCGTTGCGTGCTTATGGTGAGGTTCATACAATCGAGGTGTGTGGGATTTTCACCGACCCATAGACTTCAATGGGTCTTTGTGGTCTATAAAATGGCGCCATCTAGAGCCTGGGCCAGGACAGCGGCCAATAAACGGGACGGCAGGTCGTCAGTGATTGTCCCCGACCTCAGATTGTGCTGTGTGTACACGGGCTTAGAGCGGGGCTTAGTACACATGGGGTGCGCTCTGGTCATCACATGGTGTAAATATCATATTCAGCGTTCCGGCCTGTGGCGAGGGCACTCGGGGGCAGTGATTGGTCCTTCTGTATAGAGGGAGGAGATTGCGTTACACCAGGCCCCTCCTTGTGCCCATTTCCCTCGCTCTGTGCCGCGCTCCCCACCTTGTATGAATGTGGGTGGATTTTATAGGGGGGAAGGGGGGGGGCGTCTTGGCACACAGATTTCATATTAGTCGCACCAGTCCTGCAGATCCCCATCCAGAACCCCCTCATTCCCTGCACCCATCCATTCCCTGCACCCATCCATTCCCTGCGCCCGTCTATTCCCTGCCCCCCCATTCCCTGCGCCCATCCATTCCCTTCCCCCCCTTATTCCCTACACCCGTCCATTCCCTGCGCCCTTCTATTCCCTGCACCCGTCCACTCCCTGCACCGTCCATTCCCTGCACCCCCCCATTCCCTGCACCCCCCCATTCCCTGCGCCTGTCCATTCCCTGCACCCCCCCATTCCCTGCGCCCGTCCACTCCCTGCGCCCCCCCCATTCCCTGAACCGTCCATTCCCTGCACCCGTCCATTCCCTGCCGCCCCATTCCCTGCACCCGTCCACTCCCTGCGCCCGTCCATTCCCTGCGCCCGTCCATTCCCTGCACCTGCCCATTCCCTGCACCGTCCATTCCCTGTGCCCTTCCATTCCCTGCGCCCGTCTATTCCCTGCCCCCCCATTCCCTGCACCCATCCATTCCCTGCACCCCCTCCATTCCCTGCACCGTCCATTCCATGCACCGTCCATTCCCTGTGCCCGTCCATTCCCTGCGCCCGTCTATTCCCTGCCCCCCCATTCCCTGCACCGTCCATTCCCTGTGCCCTTCCATTCCCTGCGCCCGTCTATTCCCTGCCCCCCCATTCCCTGCACCCATCCATTCCCTGCACCCCCTCCATTCCCTGCACCGTCCATTCCATGCACCGTCCATTCCCTGTGCCCGTCCATTCCCTGCGCCCGTCTATTCCCTGCCCCCCCATTCCCTGCGCCCGTCCATTCCCTGCACCCATCCATTCCCTGCACCGTCCATTCCCTGTGCCCGTCCATTCCCTGCACCCGTCTATTCCCTGCCCCCCCATTCCCTGCGCCTCCCATTCCCTGCACTCCCTCCATTCCCTGCGCCCGTCCATTCCCTGCGCCCCCCCCATTACCTGCGCCCCCCCTTTCCCTGCACCTCCCATTCCCTCCCCCCCCATTCCCTGCGCCCTTCCATTCCCTGCGCCCGTCCATTCCCTACACCCGTCCATTCCCTACACCCGTCCATTCCCTGCACCCATCCATTCCCTGCGCCCGTCCATTCCCTGCACCGTCCATTCCCTGCACCGTCCATTCCCTGTGCCCGTCCATTCCCTGCACCCGTCTATTCCCTGCCCCCCCATTCCCTGCGCCCGTCTATTCCCTGCACCCATCCATTCCCTGTGCCCGTCCATTCCCTGCACCCATCCATTCCCTGCACCGTCCATTCCCTGCGCCCGTCTATTCCCTGCCCCCCATTCCCTGCACCCATCCATTCCCTGCACCCCCTCCATTCCCTGCACCGTCCATTCCATGCACCGTCCATTCCCTGTGCCCGTCCATTCCCTGCGCCCGTCTATTCCCTGCCCCCCCATTCCCTGCACCCATCCATTCCCTGCGCCCGTCCATTCCCTGCACCCGTCTATTCCCTGCCCCCCCATTCCCTGCGCCTCCCATTCCCTGCACTCCCTCCATTCCCTGCGCCCGTCCATTCCCTGCGCCTCCCATTCCCTGCGCCCCCTCATTACCTGCTCCCCCCCTTTCCCTGCACCTCCCATTCCCTCCCCCCCCCATTCCCTGCGCCCTTCCATTCCCTGCGCCCGTCCATTCCCTACACCCGTCCATTCCCTACACCCGTCCATTCCCTGCACCCATCCATTCCCTGCGCCCGTCCATTCCCTGCACCGTCCATTCCCTGCGCCCATCCATTCCCTGCCCCCCTCATTCCCTGCGCCTGTCCACTCCCTGCACCCCCCCATTCCCTGCACCCATCCATTCCCTGTGCCCGTCCATTCCCTGCACCGTCCATTCCCTGTGCCCGTCCATTCCCTGCACCCGTCTATTCCCTGCCCCCCCATTCCCTGCACCCATCCATTCCCTGCACCGTCCATTCCCTGCGCCCGTCTATTCCCTGCCCCCCATTCCCTGCACCCATCCATTCCCTGCACCCCCTCCATTCCCTGCACCGTCCATTCCATGCACCGTCCATTCCCTTTGCCCGTCCATTCCCTGCGCCCGTCTATTCCCTGCCCCTCCATTCCCTGCACCCATCCATTCCCTGCGCCCGTCTATTCCCTGCCCCCCCATTCCCTGCGCCTCCCATTCCCTGCACCTCCCATTCCCTCCCCCCCCATTCCCTGCGCCCTTCCATTCCCTGCACCTCCCATTCCTTCCCCCCCATTCCCTGCGCCCTTCCATTCCCTGCGCCCGTCCATTCCCTGCGCCCGTCTATTCCCTGCCCCTCCATTCCCTGCACCCATCCATTCCCTGCGCCCGTCTATTCCCTGCCCCCCCATTCCCTGCGCCTCCCATTCCCTGCACCTCCCATTCCCTCCCCCCCCATTCCCTGCGCCCTTCCATTCCCTGCACCTCCCATTCCTTCCCCCCCATTCCCTGCACCGTCCATTCCCTGTGCCCGTCCATTCCCTGCACCCGTCTATTCCCTGCCCCCCCATTCCCTGCACCCATCCATTCCCTGCACCGTCCATTCCCTGCGCCCGTCTATTCCCTGCCCCCCATTCCCTGCACCCATCCATTCCCTGCACCCCCTCCATTCCCTGCACCGTCCATTCCATGCACCGTCCATTCCCTGTGCCCGTCCATTCCCTGCGCCCGTCTATTCCCTGCCCCTCCATTCCCTGCACCCATCCATTCCCTGCGCCCGTCTATTCCCTGCCCCCCCATTCCCTGCGCCTCCCATTCCCTGCACCTCCCATTCCCTCCCCCCCCATTCCCTGCGCCCTTCCATTCCCTGCACCTCCCATTCCTTCCCCCCCATTCCCTGCGCCCTTCCATTCCCTGCGCCCTCCCATTCCCTGCACCTCCCATTCCCTCCCCCCCCATTCCCTGCGCCCTTCCATTCCCTGCGCCCGTCCATTCCCTACACCCGTCCATTCCCTACACCCGTCCATTCCCTGCACCCATCCATTCCCTGCGCCCGTCCATTCCCTGCACTGTCCATTCCCTGCGCCCATCCATTCCCTGCCCCCCTCATTCCCTGCGCCTGTCCACTCCCTGCACCCCCCCATTCCCTGCACCCATCCATTCCCTGTGCCCGTCCATTCCCTGCACCTGCCCATTCCCTGCACCCCCCATTCCCTGCGCCCGTCCACTCCCTGCGCCCCCCCATTCCCTGCACCGTCCATTCCCTGCGCCCGTCCATTCCCTGGCCCCCATTCCCTGCGCCCGTCCTCTCCCTGCGCCCTCCTGCGCCCGTCCATTCCCTGCGCCCTTCCATTCCCTGCACCCATCCATTCCCTGTACCGTCCATTCCCTGTGCCCGTCCATTCCCTGCACCGTCCATTCCCTGCGCCCGTCTATTCCCTGCCCCCCCATTCCCTGCACCCCCTCCATTCCCTGGGCCCATCCATTCCCTGCACCCATCCATTCCCTGCACCCATCCATTCCCTGCACCCATCCATTCCCTGCCCCCCCATTCCCTGCGCCCATCCATTCCCTTCCCCCCCTTATTCCCTACACCCGTCCATTCCCTGCGCCCTTCTATTCCCTGCACCCGTCCACTCCCTGCACCGTCCATTCCCTGCACCCCCCCATTCCCTGCACCCCCCCATTCCCTGCGCCTGTCCATTCCCTGCACCCCCCCATTCCCTGCGCCCGTCCACTCCCTGCGCCCCCCCCATTCCCTGAACCGTCCATTCCCTGCACCCGTCCATTCCCTGCCGCCCCATTCCCTGCACCCGTCCACTCCCTGCGCCCGTCCATTCCCTGCGCCCGTCCATTCCCTGCACCTGCCCATTCCCTGCGCCTGTCCATTCCCTGCACCGTCCATTCCCTGCACCGTCCATTCCCTGTGCCCTTCCATTCCTTGCGCCCGTCTATTCCCTGCCCCCCCATTCCCTGCACCCATCCATTCCCTGCACCCCCTCCATTCCCTGCACCGTCCATTCCATGCACCGTCCATTCCCTGTGCCCGTCCATTCCCTGCGCCCGTCTATTCCCTGCCCCCCCATTCCCTGCGCCCGTCCATTCCCTGCACCCATCCATTCCCTGCACCGTCCATTCCCTGTGCCCGTCCATTCCCTGCACCCGTCTATTCCCTGCCCCCCCATTCCCTGCGCCTCCCATTCCCTGCACTCCCTCCATTCCCTGCGCCCGTCCATTCCCTGCGCCCCCCCATTACCTGCGCCCCCCCTTTCCCTGCACCTCCCATTCCCTCCCCCCCCATTCCCTGCGCCCTTCCATTCCCTGCGCCCGTCCATTCCCTACACCCGTCCATTCCCTACACCCGTCCATTCCCTGCACCCATCCATTCCCTGCGCCCGTCCATTCCCTGCACCGTCCATTCCCTGCACCGTCCATTCCCTGTGCCCGTCCATTCCCTGCACCCGTCTATTCCCTGCCCCCCCATTCCCTGCGCCCGTCTATTCCCTGCACCCATCCATTCCCTGTGCCCGTCCATTCCCTGCACCCATCCATTCCCTGCACCGTCCATTCCCTGCGCCCGTCTATTCCCTGCCCCCCATTCCCTGCACCCATCCATTCCCTGCACCCCCTCCATTCCCTGCACCGTCCATTCCATGCACCGTCCATTCCCTGTGCCCGTCCATTCCCTGCGCCCGTCTATTCCCTGCCCCCCCATTCCCTGCACCCATCCATTCCCTGCGCCCGTCCATTCCCTGCACCCGTCTATTCCCTGCCCCCCCATTCCCTGCGCCTCCCATTCCCTGCACTCCCTCCATTCCCTGCGCCCGTCCATTCCCTGCGCCTCCCATTCCCTGCGCCCCCTCATTACCTGCTCCCCCCCTTTCCCTGCACCTCCCATTCCCTCCCCCCCCCATTCCCTGCGCCCTTCCATTCCCTGCGCCCGTCCATTCCCTACACCCGTCCATTCCCTACACCCGTCCATTCCCTGCACCCATCCATTCCCTGCGCCCGTCCATTCCCTGCACCGTCCATTCCCTGCGCCCATCCATTCCCTGCCCCCCTCATTCCCTGCGCCTGTCCACTCCCTGCACCCCCCCATTCCCTGCACCCATCCATTCCCTGTGCCCGTCCATTCCCTGCACCGTCCATTCCCTGTGCCCGTCCATTCCCTGCACCCGTCTATTCCCTGCCCCCCCATTCCCTGCACCCATCCATTCCCTGCACCGTCCATTCCCTGCGCCCGTCTATTCCCTGCCCCCCATTCCCTGCACCCATCCATTCCCTGCACCCCCTCCATTCCCTGCACCGTCCATTCCATGCACCGTCCATTCCCTTTGCCCGTCCATTCCCTGCGCCCGTCTATTCCCTGCCCCTCCATTCCCTGCACCCATCCATTCCCTGCGCCCGTCTATTCCCTGCCCCCCCATTCCCTGCGCCTCCCATTCCCTGCACCTCCCATTCCCTCCCCCCCCATTCCCTGCGCCCTTCCATTCCCTGCACCTCCCATTCCTTCCCCCCCATTCCCTGCGCCCTTCCATTCCCTGCGCCCGTCCATTCCCTGCGCCCGTCTATTCCCTGCCCCTCCATTCCCTGCACCCATCCATTCCCTGCGCCCGTCTATTCCCTGCCCCCCCATTCCCTGCGCCTCCCATTCCCTGCACCTCCCATTCCCTCCCCCCCCATTCCCTGCGCCCTTCCATTCCCTGCACCTCCCATTCCTTCCCCCCCATTCCCTGCACCGTCCATTCCCTGTGCCCGTCCATTCCCTGCACCCGTCTATTCCCTGCCCCCCCATTCCCTGCACCCATCCATTCCCTGCACCGTCCATTCCCTGCGCCCGTCTATTCCCTGCCCCCCATTCCCTGCACCCATCCATTCCCTGCACCCCCTCCATTCCCTGCACCGTCCATTCCATGCACCGTCCATTCCCTGTGCCCGTCCATTCCCTGCGCCCGTCTATTCCCTGCCCCTCCATTCCCTGCACCCATCCATTCCCTGCGCCCGTCTATTCCCTGCCCCCCCATTCCCTGCGCCTCCCATTCCCTGCACCTCCCATTCCCTCCCCCCCCATTCCCTGCGCCCTTCCATTCCCTGCACCTCCCATTCCTTCCCCCCCATTCCCTGCGCCCTTCCATTCCCTGCGCCCTCCCATTCCCTGCACCTCCCATTCCCTCCCCCCCCATTCCCTGCGCCCTTCCATTCCCTGCGCCCGTCCATTCCCTACACCCGTCCATTCCCTACACCCGTCCATTCCCTGCACCCATCCATTCCCTGCGCCCGTCCATTCCCTGCACTGTCCATTCCCTGCGCCCATCCATTCCCTGCCCCCCTCATTCCCTGCGCCTGTCCACTCCCTGCACCCCCCCATTCCCTGCACCCATCCATTCCCTGTGCCCGTCCATTCCCTGCACCTGCCCATTCCCTGCACCCCCCATTCCCTGCGCCCGTCCACTCCCTGCGCCCCCCCATTCCCTGCACCGTCCATTCCCTGCGCCCGTCCATTCCCTGGCCCCCATTTCCTGCGCCCGTCCTCTCCCTGCGCCCTCCTGCGCCCGTCCATTCCCTGCGCCCTTCCATTCCCTGCACCCATCCATTCCCTGTACCGTCCATTCCCTGTGCCCGTCCATTCCCTGCACCGTCCATTCCCTGCGCCCGTCTATTCCCTGCCCCCCCATTCCCTGCACCCCCTCCATTCCCTGGGCCCATCCATTCCCTGCACCCATCCATTCCCTGCACCCATCCATTCCCTGCACCGTCCATTCCCTGCACCCATCCATTCCCTGCACCCCTCCCATTCCCTGCGCTCATCCATTCCCTGCACCCATCCATTCCCTGCACCGTCCATTCCCTGCGCCCGTCCATTCCCTTCCCCCCCTCATTCCCTGCACCGTCCATTCCCTGCGCCCTTTCATTCCCTGCACCCGTCCATTCCCTGCACCCCCTCCATTCCCTGCACCGTCCATTCCCTGCACCCCCCCATTCCCTGCGCCCCCCCATTCCCTGCGCCTGTCCATTCCCTGCGCCCTCCTATTCCCTGCGCCCGTCCATTCCCTGCGCCCGTCCATTCCCTGCACCCATCCATTCCTTGTACCGTCCATTCCCTGTGCCCGTCCATTCCCTGCACCGTCCATTCCCTGCGCCCCCCCATTCCCTGCGCCCGTCCACTCCCTGCACCCCCCAATTTCCTGCACCCATCCATTCCCTGTGCCCGTCCATTCCCTGCACCTGCCCATTCCCAACACCCGTCCGTTCCCTGCACCCCCCCATTCCCTGCGCCCGTCCACTCCCTGCGCCCCCCCATTCCCTGCACCGTCCATTCCCTGCCCCCCCATTCCCTGCGCCTGTCCTCTCCCTGCGCCCTCCTGCGCCCGTCCATTCCCTGTGCCCGTCCATTCCCTGCACCGTCCATTCCCTGCGCCCGTCTATTCCCTGCCCCCCCATTCCCTGCACTCATCCATTCCCTGCGCCCATCCATTCCCTGCACCCATCCTTTCCCTGCACCGTCCATTCCCTGTGCCCGTCCATTCCCTGCACCGTCCATTCCATGCGCCCGTCCATTCCCTTCCCCCCCTTATTCCCTGCACCCGTCCATTCCCTGCACCCCCTCCATTCCCTGCACCGTCCATTCCCTGCACTCCCCCATTCCCTGCGCCCCCCCATTCCCTGCGCCTGTCCATTCCCTGCACCCTCCCATTCCCTGCACCGTCCATTCCCTGTGCCCGTCCATTCCCTGCGCCCATCCACTCCCTGCACCCCCCCATTCCCTGCACCGTCCATTCCCTGCGCCCGTCCATTCCCTGCCCCCCCATTCCCTGCGCCCGTCCATTCCCTGTGCCCGTCCATTCCCTGCACCTGCCCATTCCCTGCGCCCGTCCATTCCCTGCGCCCTTCCATTCCCTGCACCCATCCATTCCCTGCACCGTCCATTCCCTGCGCCCGTCTATTCCCTGCACCCCATTCCCTGCACCCACCCATTCCCTGCGCCGTCCATTCCCTGCGCCCGTCTATTCCCTGCACCCCATTCCCTGTACCCACCCATTCCCTGCGCCGTCCATTCCCTGTGCCCGTCCATTCCCTGCACCATCCATTCCCTGCGCCCGTCTATTCCCTGCCCCCCCATTCCCTGCACCCCCTCCATTCCCTGCACCCGTCCATTCCCTGCACCGTCCATTCCCTGCACCCCTCCCATTCCCTCCACCTGTCCATTCCCTGCACCCATCCATTCCCTGCACCGTCCATTCCCTGCGCCCTTCCATTCCCTGTGCCGTCCATTCCCTCCCCCCCATTCCCTGCGCCCGTCCATTCCCTGCACCGTCCATTCCCTGCACCCCCCCATTCCCTGCGCCCGTCCATTCCCTGCGCCAGTCCATTCCCTGCACCCGTCCATTCCCTGCACCCCCTGCATTCCCTGCGCCCGTCCATTCCCTGCGCCCGTCCATTCCCTGCACCCCCTCCATTCCCTGCACCGTCCATTCCCTGCGCCCATCCATTCCCTTTCCCCCCCATTTCCTGCACCGTCCATTCCCTGCGCCCTTCCATTCCCTGCACCCGTCCATTCCCTGCACCCGTCCATTCCCTGCACCCCCTCCATTCCCTGCGCCCATCCATTCCCTTCCCCCCCCATTCCCTGCACCCCTCCATTCCCTGCGCCCATCCATTCCCTGCACCGTCCATTCCCTGAGCCCCCTCCATTCCCTGCGCCCCCCCATTACCTGCGCCCCCTCCATTCCCTGCGCCCCCCCATTCCCTGCGCCCCCCATTCCCTGCGCCCCCCCATTCCCTGCGCCCCCCATTCCCTGCACCCCCCCATTCCCTGCGCCCCCCATTCCCTGCGCCCCCCCCCATTCCTTGCGCTCCCCATTCCCTGCGCCCCCCCCATTCCCTACACCCATCCATTCCCTGCACCCCTCCCCCCATTCCCTGCACCCCCCATTCCCTGCACCCCTCCCCCCATTCCCTGCGCCCCCCATTCCCTGCGCCCCCCCATTCCCTTCACCCCTCCCCCCATTCCCTGCGCCCCCCCATTCCCTGCGCCCCCCACTCCCTGCGCCCCCCCATTCCCTGCGCCCCCCCATTCCCTGCACCCCTCCCCCCATTCCCTGTGCCCCCCCATTCCCTGCGCCCCCCACTCCCTGCGCCCCCCCATTCCCTGCACCCCTCCCCCCATTCCCTGCACCCCTCCCCCCATTCCCTGCGCCCCCCCATTCCCTGCGCCCCCCCATTCCCTGCACCCCTCCCCCCATTCCCTGCGCCCCCCCATTCCCTGCACCCCTCCCCCCATTCCCTGCACCCCTCCCCCCATTCCCTGCACCCCTCCCCCCATTCCCTGCGCCCCCCCATTCCCTGCGCCCCCCACTCCCTGCGCCCCCCCATTCCCTGCACCCCTCCCCCCATTCCCTGCGCCCCCCCCATTCCCTGCACCCCTCCCCCCATTCCCTGCGCCCCCCCATTCCCTGCACCCCTCCCCCCATTCCCTGCGCCCCCCATTCCCTGCGCCCCCCCCATTCCCTGCACCCCTCCCCCCATTCCCTGCGCCCCCCCATTCCCTGCACCCCTCCCCCCATTCCCTGCACCCCTCCCCCCATTCCCTGCGCCCCCCATTCCCTGCGCCCCCCCATTCCCTGCACCCCTCCCCCCACTCCCTGCGCCCCCCCATTCCTTGCACCCCTCCCCCATTCCCTGCGCCCCCCCATTCCCTGCACCCCTCCCCCCATTCCCTGCGCCCCCCCATTCCCTGCGCCCCCCACTCCCTGCGCCCCCCCATTCCCTGCACCCCTCCCCCCATTCCCTGCGCCCCCCCCATTCCCTGCACCCCTCCCCCCATTCCCTGCGCCCCCCCATTCCCTGCACCCCTCCCCCCATTCCCTGCGCCCCCCATTCCCTGCGCCCCCCCATTCCCTGCACCCCTCCCCCCACTCCCTGCGCCCCCCCATTCCTTGCACCCCTCCCCCATTCCCTGCGCCCCCCCATTCCCTGCACCCCTCCCCCATTCCCTGCGCCCCCCCATTCCCTGCACCCCTCCCCCCATTCCCTGCGCCCCCCATTCCCTGCGCCCCCCCATTCCCTGCACCCCTCCCCCCACTCCCTGCGCCCCCCCATTCCTTGCACCCCTCCCCCATTCCCTGCGCCCCCCCATTCCCTGCACCCCTCCCCCCATTCCCTGCGCCCCCCCCATTCCTTGCACCCCTCCCCCATTCCCTGCGCCCCCCCATTCCCTGCACCCCTCCCCCATTCCCTGCGCCCCCCCATTCCCTGCACCCCTCCCCCCATTCCCTGCGCCCCCCCATTCCCTGCACCCCTCCCCCCACTCCCTGCGCCCCCCCATTCCTTGCACCCCTCCCCCATTCCCTGCGCCCCCCCATTCCCTGCACCCCTCCCCCCATTCCCTGCGCCCCCCCATTCCTTGCACCCCTCCCCCATTCCCTGCGCCCCCCCATTCCCTGCACCCCTCCCCCCATTCCCTGCGCCCCTCCGGGCCTCTGTACACCCTGCGCTCGGTCAGGTCAGTCTATAAATCTGCCCAATAAAGTCGAAGCATCGAAAACTGATTTAACAATTTGTAATTTTGCTTTATGATTTGTCAGAAGAGGAAGCTGCGATATTTGTGCCGCCCCCCGGCCCCCCGCCCTGACACCGTCCATGACATTCTCTGCCCCGGGTCTGATGTCATTAGTCCGGGGTGACGTCACTCTGCGCTGGCTCCGGCCGCTGCTGTTTTTGCAGTTTAACCCACAAGGACATTCCTGTCGTGTTCGCACATTCCAAGCGCCGTCGTCATCGCTAATTATCAACTTGTGAGCGGGAACTCGTAGCAGACGGAAACCTCAGCGGCCATTATGGAAATATATAGGAGGAACCTGGAGAGTGACCTGGCGGCGGCTCATCTCATGGATGACATCATAGGAATGACTGCGCCGACCTTCTGCCATCACACGTACAACTGCCGTACACCAGATCGCAGCAGATACCGATAGGCGGCCCAGGCCGAGCGCTCCGATACTACCAGGCCTGATATACCGGTCACCGCTATATACACATATATATATATATGTGACGTTATTGTAGTCAGTTACTAGATAGATCCAGGCCTGATATACCGGTCACCGCTATATACTGTGGGGTGGGTGTATTGGGATAAATATAACAGTCCGTGGAGTCTCATCTTCCTCTTCGTTGGTGACCGCTATATGGGGGGGTGGGGCGGGGCGGGGGTATTGGGATAAATATAACAGTCCGTGGAGCCTCATCTTCCTCTTCGTTGGTGACCGCTATATGGGGGGGTGGGGGGGGGGGGCCGGGTGTATTGGGGTAAATATAACAGTCCGTGGAGTCTCATCTTCCTCTTCGTTGGTGACCGCTATATGGGGGGGTGGGGGGGGGGGGCCGGGTCTATTGGGGTAAATATAACAGTCCGTGGAGTCTCATCTTCCTCTTCGTTGGTGACCGCTATATGGGGTGAGGTGGGGGTGGGGCGGGTGTATTGGGATAAATATAACAGTCCGTGGAGTCTCATCTTCCTCTTATTTGGTGACTGCTATATGGGGAGGTGGGGGTGGGGCGGGTGTATTGGGATAAATATAACAGTCCATGGAGTCTCATCTTCCTCTGGTTTGGTGACCGCTATATGGGGAGGTGGGGGTGGGGTGGGGCGGGTGTATTGGGATAAATATAACAGTCCGTGGAGTCTCATCTTCCTCTTCGTTGGTGACCGCTATATGGGGGGGTGGGGCGGGGCGGGGGTATTGGGATAAATATAACAGTCCGTGGAGCCTCATCTTCCTCTTCGTTGGTGACCGCTATATGGGGGGGTGGGGGGGGCCGGGTGTATTGGGGTAAATATAACAGTCCGTGGAGTCTCATCTTCCTCTGGTTTGGTGACCGCTATATGGGGTGAGGTGGGGGTGGGGCGGGTGTATTGGGATAAATATAACAGTCCGTGGAGTCTCATCTTCCTCTTATTTGGTGACCGCTATATGGGGAGGTGGGGGTGGGGCGGGTGTATTGGGATAAATATAACAGTCCATGGAGTCTCATCTTCCTCTGGTTTGGTGACCGCTATATGGGGAGGTGGGGGTGGGGTGGGGCGGGTGTATTGGGATAAATATAACAGTCCGTGGAGTCTCATCTTCCTCTTATTTGGTGACCGCTATATGGGGAGGTGGGGGTGGGGCGGGTGTATTGGGATAAATATAACAGTCCGTGGAGTCTCATCTTCCTCTTATTTGGTGACCGCTATATGGGGAGGTGGGGGTGGGGCGGGTGTATTGGGATAAATATAACAGTCCGTGGAGTCTCATCTTCCTCTTCGTTGGTGACCGCTATATGGGGAGGTGGGGGTGGGGCGGGTGTATTGGGATAAATATAACAGTCCGTGGAGTCTCATCTTCCTCTTATTTGGTGACCGCTATATGGGGAGGTGGGGTGGGGCGGGTGTATTGGGATAAATATAACAGTCCGTGGAGTCTCATCTTCCTCTTCGTTGGTGACCGCTATATGGGGAGGTGGGGGTGGGGCGGGTGTATTGGGATAAATATAACAGTCCGTGGAGTCTCATCTTCCTCTTATTTGGTGACCGCTATATGGGGAGGTGGGGTGGGGCGGGTGTATTGGGATAAATATAACAGTCCGTGGAGTCTCATCTTCCTCTTGTTTGGTGACTGCTATATGGGGGGTGGGGGTGGGGCGGGTGTATTGGGATAAATATAACAGTCCGTGGAGTCTCATCTTCCTCTTCGTTGGTGACTGCTATATGGGGGGGTTGGAGGTGGGGTGGGGCGGGGCGGTTGGTTTGGGGTATAACAGTCCGTGGAGTCTCATCTTCCTCTTCGTTGGTGACTGCTATATGGGGAGGTGGGGGTGGGGGTGGGGCAGGTGTATTGGGATAAATATAACAGTCCGTGGAGTCTCATCTTCCTCTTAGTTGGTGGCCGTTATATGGGGAGGTGGGGGTGGGGGTGGGGCGGGTGTATTGGGATAAATATAACAGTCCGTGGAGTCTCATCTTCCTCTTAGTTGGTGACCGCTATATGGGGAGGTGGGGGTGGGGGTGGGGCGGGTGTATTGGGATAAATATAACAGTCCGTGGAGTCTCATCTTCCTCTTCGTTGGTGACTGCTATATGGGGAGGTGGGGGTGGGGCGGGTGTATTGGGATAAATATAACAGTCCGTGGAGTCTCATCTTCCTCTTAGTTGGTGGCCGTTATATGGGGAGGTGGGGGTGGGGGTGGGGCGGGTGTTTTGGGATAAATATAACAGTCCATGGAGTCTCATCTTCCTCTTGTTTGGTGACAGCTGGACACGTATTGGGCAGCGATCTCCACAGTGGCCTCTTCTTCTCCCAGTAGGATGTAGAGTTTCCTCTTCTCCCAGTCTGGGATGTGGGCAGAGAGTCTTTGGTAGTAGACGGCCCTCACAGCTGAGTATTTGGTGCAGTGTAGCAGGAAGTGGGTCTGGTCTTCTAGGACCCCCTGGTCACAGTGCTGGCACAGTCTCTTCTCCCGTGGCTTGTACGTCTGTCTGTATCGCCCCGTCTCTATCTCTAGGTTGTGGGCGCTCAGTCTGTACCGGCTCAGGGTCTGTCTGTGCTTGGGGTGGCGTATTCTCTCCAGGTAGGTGGCCATGGTGTAGTCCCTTTGTAGGGATTGGTACACATTGGTGAGTTTCTTGGAGTTATTTCTTGCGCTCCTCCATTCCTCCATGTACCGCTCTCTGTCTCTCTCAATGACTCCTTTTATTTGGTCCTTGTTCGGGGCATGTTGGGGGTTTTGGCAGATGGCTGGTGCTCGGTTGGGGGGTGTCAGTTTTTCTCGGGGCTCTGTGGCTCAGCCAGGCTTGGTGGTGGTAAGAGCTGCTGCCCTGTATGTGACTCCATATACTATAGTATATACATATACATATACTATAATAGGGGGAGGCAATGGTTCTGGTCCAGGGGGATGCAGGGGGATTTCAGGGTGCTGAGACTGTAGATGAGTTCGGAGCGGACTTTTAGGGTCTGCAGGCAGTTGACAATTTGGGCAAACACTACTTGTTAGAAGGATGACCCTGCCCTGCTGGGACCTGCTAGACCTGGCAGACACAGCGGCTCATCTTGGTGCAGCGCCTCCAGAGGATAAATAGAGTACTGCACAGTCTACAGTCAGACCAATGGGTTGTCTATGTGGCCCGGGCCACGCTGTGGCTTCCTTTGCCCCTCGGTGACCTCTTATATCACCTATAAATAGCCCCTTGTAATGATTGACCCCCCACCTTCTACCCATTAACCCTTGGTATATTTTCAGCACCTTGTTGTTTTTCTCTCAGTAACTTCTCAGAATGATTAACCCGACCTGTAATAAAGGTGCAATGTGGCCGGTGGCGCGGAGGTCACTGATGGCAGATTACAGCAGCCCACCCCAGACAGAAGCTTCAGAGCTGCAGGTCACTCTGCTCATGGGTCACATTGTGTCTGCAGTGCACGGCGCCCCCTGTATGGAAGAACACAATGATGTCACCCAGATAGACCCCGAGCAATTCCACACCAGGTCTGAGTAACCGGAGTTATGGATGGGTCACGGACACCCTTAAAGGGGTTTCCCATCAACATAACCCTATAGAAATTTTTACACATTTAAAATAGAGATTTTTAAAAAATGTAAATAATTAAAAATTTTGCAGCGTTTACCAGATTTCCTCGGACCATCTCAGTGATGGCGTCTGATGTATTGATCGGTTACCGATAGATATGACCATGACTGCCGGAACTTTCTATGGTCAGACACCCGGCCATGATTTACTTATTGGGGTTGGGTTATCAGGCGGAGGGACCACATGGGGGCGTCAGGTTTGGGGTTCTGCATTAATGCTCATACCCTTTAACCCCTTTCACTCTTTACAATTCCAAGGGGTTGTGCAGGATTAGACAACATGGCTGCTTCTTCTTCTCATGTCCATTGGTCAGACGGCACTGCTACGACTCAGTCCCACTAGAATGGATGAGACTGGACTTTACTCTATTCAGCTGCAGAGAAATCTCAATGGGGGGGATTTATTATTCATTATATAACAATTTCTGGTATAAAATGTAGAAACAAAATTGAAAAGTTCTGCATGTGGCTGTTTGTATCTCTTTTGTTGCATTTGCAGCCCCTACTCCAAAAAAGTGATTGTGTTGGGGGCTGGGCTTATCGGGAGGGGTGTGGCCTTCAGCAGCCAAAGATCTCTGCTTGCTTTCTTGCAATAAGAACCTTGTGGTCATGTGGCAGGCACAGTGGCTGTCTTATCTTATCTTCTATTATCTTATCTCATCTTATCTCTGTGGACCTGTGTGACCATATGGAAGGGATCTATTGAATGACAGCAAGCAGAGATCTCAAAGACTGAGGAAGTGACAATGACACAACTTTGTATTACACAATAGTTAACCCTTCCTTGTCCAGTCCCTAATTCCTCTATATTGGGATGACAGGTCTGGTCAGGTCTCATCACTCATCCTGTCCGGGCGTCGCACAATCCACCTCTGACCCCCCAGGTATTTGGTCTTCGGCGACTTTCACCTTTCCCATATTTCACAATTGTCCTGGATGATGCTGTGAGGTCGCGGGTGTGACATCAGCGCTGACGGAGGACGCTACTTTGTGACTTTGGATTTTAAGGCTTTTGGGAAATTGTTTTGATCATTTAACTACCAACAAAAATGACCCCTCTAAGGACTGTTATTAGGCAATAGGGCCTTTACACAACCCTCTAATGAGAGAAGATCGACCCCAGGGTAAGGAGTCATCCTGGTCACACTAATCCTACGTAAGATGGGGAAATATATAACACACATGAGAGACAATTCACTGCTATTAGCAAAGGTCCCGGGGGAAGGTCCGAGCCGGACACCAAACTACAGAGCGGCTATAAGAGAGGAGAAAAACCAGAACAAGCTCCAAAAACAATGAGGATCAGGACAAAAGGGGAACAAAAATCAACTCAGACCCTAAATCAAACCAATATGTATAATTCAGAACCAGGACCAGATATACTGGTTCTAGTGACAGTAACCTATCTATCTGCAGGGCTGGGGTGATATACTGGTTCCGGTGACAGTAAACTATCTATCTGCAGGGCTGGGGTGATATACTGGTTCTAGTGACAGTAACCTATCTATCTGCAGGGCTGGGGTGATATGCTGGTTCTGGTGACAGTAACCTATCTATCTGCAGGGCTGGGGTGATATGCTGGGTCTGGTGACAGTAACCTATCTATCTGCAGGGCTGGGGTGATATGCTGGTTCTGGTGACAGTAACCTATCTATCTGCAGGGCTGGGGTGATATGCTGGTCCTGGTGACAGTAACCTATCTATCTGCAGGGCTGGGGTGATATGCTGTGTCTGGTGACAGTAACCTATCTATCTGCAGGACTGGGGTGATATGCTGGTTCTGGTGACAGTAACCTATCTGCAGGGCTGGGGTGATATGCTAGGTCTGGTGACAGTAACCTATCTATCTGCAGGGCTGGGGTGATATGCTAGGTCTGGTGACAGTAACCTATCTATCTGCAGGGCTGGGGTGATATGCTGGTTCTGGTGACAGTAACCTATCTGCAGGGCTGGGGTGATATGCTAGGTCTGGTGACAGTAACCTATCTATCTGCAGGGCTGGGGTGATATGCTGGTTCTGGTGACAGTAACCTATCTATGTGCAGGGCTGGGGTGATATGCTGGTTCTGGTGACAGTAACCTATCTATCTGCAGGGCTGGGGTGATATGCTGGCTCTGGTGACAGTAACCTATCTATCTGCAGGGCTGGGGTGATATGCTGGGTCTGGTGACAGTAACCTATCTATCTGCAAGGCTGGGGTGATATGCTGGGTCTGGTGACAGTAACCTATCTATCTGCAGGGCTGGGGTGATATGCTGGGGTCTGGTGACAGTAACCTATCTATCTGCAGGGCTGGGGTGATATGCTGGTTCTGGTGACAGTAACCTATCTATCTGCAGGGCTGGGGTGATATACTGGGTCTGGTGACAGTAACCTATCTATCTGCAGGGCTGGGGTGATATGCTGGGTCTGGTGACAGTAACCTATCTATCTGGAGGGCTGGGGTGATATGCTGGTTCTGGTGACAGTAACCTATCTGCAGGGCTGGGGTGATATGCTAGGTCTGGTGACAGTAACCTATCTATCTGCAGGGCTGGGGTGATATGCTAGGTCTGGTGACAGTAACCTATCTATCTGCAGGGCTGGGGTGATATGCTGGTTCTGGTGACAGTAACCTATCTGCAGGGCTGGGGTGATATGCTAGGTCTGGTGACAGTAACCTATCTATCTGCAGGGCTGGGGTGATATGCTTGTTCTGGTGACAGTAACCTATCTATCTGCAGGGCTGGGGTGATATGCTGGTTCTGGTGACAGTAACCTATCTATGTGCAGGGCTGCGGTGATATGCTGGTTCTGGTGACAGTAACCTATCTATCTGCAGGGCTGGGGTGATATGCTGGCTCTGGTGACAGTAACCTATCTATCTGCAGGGCTGGGGTGATATGCTGGGGTCTGGTGACAGTAACCTATCTATCTGCAGGGCTGGGGTGATATGCTGGTTCTGGTGACAGTAACCTATCTATCTGCAGGGCTGGGGTGATATACTGGGTCTGGTGACAGTAACCTATCTATCTGCAGGGCTGGGGTGATATGCTGGGTCTGGTGACAGTAACCTATCTATCTGCAGGGCTGGGGTGATATGCTGGGTCTGGTGACAGTAACCTATCTATCTGCAGGGCTGGGGTGATATGCTGGTTCTGGTGACAGTAACCTATCTATCTGCAGGGCTGGGGTGATATACTGGGTCTGGTGACAGTAACCTATCTATCCGCAGGGCTGGGGTGATATGCTGGTTTTGGTGACAGTAACCTATCTATCTGCAGGGCTGGGGTGATATGCTGGGTCTGGTGACAGTAACCTATCTATCTGCAGGGCTGGGGTGATATGCTGGATCTGGTGACAGTAACCTATCTATCTGCAGAGCTGGGGTGATATGCTGGGTGTGGTGACAGTAACCTATCTATCTGCAGGGCTGGGGTGATATGCTGGATCTGGTGACAGTAACCTATCTATCTGCAGAGCTGGGGTGATATGGTGGTTCTGGAGACAGTAACCTATCTATCTGCAGGGCTGGGGTGATATGCTGGTTCTGGTGACAGTAACCTATCTATCTGCAGGGCTGGGGTGATATGCTGGATCTGGTGACAGTAACCTATCTATCTGCAGAGCTGGGGTGATATGGTGGTTCTGGAGACAGTAACCTATCTATCTGCAGGGCTGGGGTGATATGCTGGTTCTGGTGACAGTAACCTATCTATCTGCAGGGCTGGGGTGATATGCTGGGTCTGGTTACAGTAACCTATGTATCTGCAGGGCTGGGGTGATATGCTGGTTCTGGTGACTGTAACCTATCTATCTGCAGGACTAGGGTGATATGCTGGGTCTGGTGACAGTAACCTATCTATCTGCAGGGCTGGGGTGATATGCTGGTCCTGGTGACAGTAACCTATCTATCTGCAGGACTGGGGTGATATGCTGGGTGTGGTGACAGTAACCTATCTATCTGCAGGGCTGGGGTGATATGCTGGGTGTGGTGACAGTAACCTATCTATCTGCAGGGCTGGGGTGATATGCTTGTTCTGGTGACAGTAACCTATCTATCCGGAGGGCTGGGGTGATATGCTGGTTCTGGTGACAGTAACCTATCTATCTGCAGGGCTGGGGTGATATGCTGGGTCTGGTTACAGTAACCTATGTATCTGCAGGGCTGGGGTGATATGCTGGTTCTGGTGACTGTAACCTATGTATCTGCAGGGCTGGGGTGATATGCTGGGTCTGGTGACAGTAACCTATGTATCTGCAGGGCTGGGGTGATATGCTGGGTGTGGTGACAGTAACCTATCTATCTGCAGGGCTGGGGTGATATGCTGGGTCTGGTTAAAGTAACCTATGTATCTGCAGGGCTGGGGTGATATGCTGGGTCTGGTGACAGTAACCTATCTATCTGCAGGGCTGGGGTGATATGCTGGTCCTGGTGACAGTAACCTATCTATCTGCAGGACTGGGGTGATATGCTGGGTGTGGTGACAGTAACCTATCTATCTGCAGGGCTGGGGTGATATGCTGGGTGTGGTGACAGTAACCTATCTATCTGCAGGGCTCTGATGATATGCTGGTTCTGGTGACAGTAACCTATCTATCTGCAGGACTGGGGTGATATGCGGGGTCTGGTGACAGTAACCTATCTATCTGCAGGGCTGGGGTGATATGCTGGTTCTGGTGACAGTAACCTATCTATCTGCAGGGCTGGGGTGATATGCTGGTTCTGGTGACAGTAACCTATCTATCTGCAGGGCTGTGGTGATATGCTGGTTCTGGTGACAGTAACCTATCTATCTGCAGGGCTGGGGTGATATGCTGGTTCTGGTGACAGTAAGCTATCTATCTGCAGGGCTGGGGTGATATGCTGGTTCTGGTGACAGTAACCTATCTATCTGCAGGACTGGTGTGATATGCTGGTTCTGGTGACAGTAACCTATCTATCTGCAGGGCTGGGGTGATATGCTGGGTCTGGTGACAGTAACCTATCTATCTGCAGGGCTGGGGTGATATGCTGGTTCTGGTGACAGTAACCTATCTATCTGCAGGGCTGTGGTGATATGCTGGATCTGGTGACAGTAACCTATCTATCTGCAGGGCTGGGGTGATATGCTGGGTCTGGTGACAGTAACCTATCTATCTGCAGGGCTGTGGTGATATGCTGGATCTGGTGACAGTAACCTATCTTTCTGCAGGGCTGGGGTGATATGCTGTGTCTGGTGACAGTAACCTATCTATCTGCAGGGCTGGGGTGATATGCTGGTTCTGGTGACAGTAACCTATCTATCTACAGGGCTGGGGTGATATGCTGGGTCTGGTGACAGTAACCTATCTATCTGCAGGGCTGGGGTGATATGCTGGTCCTGGTGACAGTAACCTATCTATCTGCAGGACTGGGGTGATATGCTGGTCCTGGTGACAGTAACCTATCTATCTGCAGGGCTGGGGTGATATGCTGTGTCTGGTGACAGTAACCTATCTATCTGCAGGGCTGGGGTGATATGTTGGTTCTGGTGACAGTAACCTATCTATCTGCAGGGCTGGGGTGATATGCTGGTTCTGGTGACAGTAACCTATCTATCTGCAGGGCTGGGGTGATATGCTGGGTCTGGTGACAGTAACCTATCTATCTACAGGGCTGGGGTGATATGCTGGTTCTGGTGACAGTAACCTATCTATCTGCAGGGCTGGGGTGATATGCTGGGTCTAGTGATAGTAACCTATCTATCTGCAGGGCTGGGGTGATATGCTGGGTGTGGTGACAGTAACCTATCTATCTGCAGGGCTGGGGTGATATGCTGGTCTGGTGACAGTAACCTATGTATCTGCAGGGCAGGGGTGATATGCTGGTTCTGGTGACTGTAACCTATCTATCTGCAGGACTAGGGTGATATGCTGGGTCTGGTGAAAGTAACCTATCTATCTGCAGGGCTGGGGTGATATGCTGGTTCTGGTGACAGTAACCTATCTATCTGCAGGGCTGGGGTGATATGCTGGTTCTGGTGACAGTAACCTATCTATCTGCAGGGCTGGGGTGATATGCTGGGTCTAGTGATAGTAACCTATCTATCTGCAGGGCTGGGGTGATATGCTGGGTCTAGTGATAGTAACCTATCTATCTGCAGGGCTGGGGTGATATGCTGGGTGTGGTGACAGTAACCTATCTATCTGCAGGGCTGGGGTGATATGCTGGTTCTGGAGACAGTAACCTATCTATCTGCTGGGCTGGGGTGATATGCTGTGTCTGGTGACAGTAACCTATCTATCTGCAGGGCTGGGGTGATATGCTGGTTCTGGTGACAGTAACCTATCTATCTGCAGGGCTGGGGTGATATGCTGGTTCTGGTGACAGTAACCTATATATCTGCAGGGCTGGGGTGATATGCTGGTTCTGGTGACTGTAACCTATCTATCTGCAGGACTGGGGTGATATGCTGGGTCTGGTGACAGTAACCTATCTTTCTGCAGGGCTGGGGTGATATGCTGTGTCTGGTGACAGTAACCTATCTATCTGCAGGGCTGGGGTGATATGCTGGTTCTGGTGACAGTAACCTATCTATCTGCAGGGCTGGGGTGATATGTTGGTTCTGGTGACAGTAACCTATCTATCTGCAGGGCTGGGGTGATATGTTGGTTCTGGTGACAGTAACCTATCTATCTGCAGGGCTGGGGTGATATGCTGGTTCTGGTGACAGTAACCTATCTATCTGCAGGGCTGGGGTGATATGCTGGTCTGGTGACAGTAACCTATCTATCTGCAGGGCTGGGGTGATATGCTGGTTCTGGTGACAGTAACCTATCTATCTGCAGGGCTGGGGTGATATGCTGGTCTGGTGACAGTAACCTATCTATCTGCAGGGCTGGGGTGATATGCTGGTTCTGGTGACAGTAACCTATCTATCTGCAGGGCTGGGGTGATATGCTGTGTCTGGTGACAGTAACCTATCTATCTGCAGGGCTGGGGTGATATGCTGGTTCTGGTGACAGTAACCTATCTATCTGCAGGGCTGGGGTGATATGCTGGTTCTGGTGACAGTAACCTATCTATCTGCAGGGCTGGGGTGATATGCTGGTCTGGTGACAGTAACCTATCTATCTGCAGGGCTGGGGTGATATGCTGGTTCTGGTGACAGTAACCTATCTATCTGCAGGGCTGGGGTGATATGCTGGTCTGGTGACAGTAACCTATGTATCTGCAGGGCTGGGGTGATATGCTGGTTCTGGTGACTGTAACCTATCTATCTGCAGGACTAGGGTGATATGCTGGGTCTGGTGAAAGTAACCTATCTATCTGCAGGGCTGGGGTGATATGCTGGTCCTGGTGACAGTAACCTATCTATCTGCAGGACTGGGGTGATATGCTGGTCCTGGTGACAGTAACCTATCTATCTGCAGGGCTGGGGTGATATGCTGGATCTGGTGACAGTAACCTATCTATCTGCAGGGCTGGGGTGATATGCTGGGTCTGGTGACAGTAACCTATCTATCTGCAGGGCTGTGGTGATATGCTGGATCTGGTGACAGTAACCTATCTATCTGCAGGGCTGGGGTGATATGCTGGTTCTGGTGACAGTAACCTATCTATCTGCAGGACTGGGGTGATATGCTGGGTGTGGTGACAGTAACCTATCTATCCGCAGGGCTGGGGTGATATGCTGGTTCTGGTGACAGTAACCTATCTATCTGCAGGGCTGGGGTGATATGCTGGTTCTGGTGACAGTAACCTATCTATCTGCAGGGCTGGGGTGATATGCTGGTTCTGGTGACAGTAACCTATCTATCTGCAGGGCTGGGGTGATATGCTGGTTCTGGTGACAGTAACCTATCTATCTGCAGGGCTGGGGTGATATGCTGGTTCTGGTGACAGTAACCTATCTATCTGCAGGACTGGGTTGATTTGCTGGTTCTGGTGACAGTAACCTATCTATCTGCAGGGCTGGGGTGATATGCTGGGTCTGGTGACAGTAACCTATCTGCAGGGCTGGGGTGATATGCTGGTTCTGGTGACAGTAACCTATCTATCTGCAGGACTGGGGTGATATGCTGGGTCTGGTGACACTAACCTATCTATCTGCAGGACTGGTGTGATATGCTGGTTCTGGTGACAGTAACCTATCTATCTGCAGGGCTGGGGTGATATGCTGGGTCTGGTGACAGTAACCTATCTATCTGCAGGGCTGGGGTGATATGCTGGTCTGGTGACAGTAACCTATCTATCTGCAGGGCTGGGGTGATATGCTGGTTCTGGTGACAGTAACCTATCTATCTGCAGGACTAGGGTGATATGCTGGGTCTGGTGAAAGTAACCTATGTATCTGCAGGGCTGGGGTGATATGCTGGTTCTGGTGACTGTAACCTATCTATCTGCAGGACTAGGGTGATATGCTGGGTCTGGTGAAAGTAACCTATCTATCTGCAGGGCTGGGGTGATATGCTGGTCCTGGTGACAGTAATTTATCTATCTGCAGGACTGGGGTGATATGCTGGTTCTGGTGACAGTAACCTATCTATCTGCAGGGCTGTGGTGATATGCTGGATCTGGTGACAGTAACCTATCTATCTGCAGGGCTGGGGTGATATGCTGGGTCTGGTGACAGTAACCTATCTATCTGCAGGGCTGTGGTGATATGCTGGATCTGGTGACAGTAACCTATCTATCTGCAGGGCTGGGGTGATATGCTGGTTCTGGTGACAGTAACCTATCTATCTGCAGGACTGGGGTGATATGCTGGGTGTGGTGACAGTAACCTATCTATCCGCAGGGCTGGGGTGATATGCTGGTTCTGTTGACAGTAACCTATCTATCTGCAGGGCTGGGGTGATATGCTGGTTCTGGTGACAGTAACCTATCTATCTGCAGGGCTGGGGTGATATGCTGGTTCTGGTGACAGTAACCTATCTATCTGCAGGGCTGGGGTGATATGATGGTTCTGGTGACAGTAACCTATCTATCTGCAGGGCTGGGGTGATATGCTGGTTCTGGTGACAGTAACCTATCTATCTGCAGGGCTGGGGTGATATGCTGGTTCTGGTGACAGTAACCTATCTATCTGCAGGACTGGTGTGATATGCTGGTTCTGGTGACAGTAACCTATCTATCTGCAGGGCTGGGGTGATATGCTGGGTCTGGTGACAGTAACCTATCTATCTGCAGGGCTGGGGTGATATGCTGGTTCTGGTGACAGTAACCTATCTATCTGCAGGGCTGGGGTGATATGCTGGATCTGGTGACAGTAACCTATCTATTTGCAGGGCTGGGGTGATATGCTGGGTCTGGTGACAGTAACCTATCTATCTGCAGGGCTGTGGTGATATGCTGGATCTGGTGACAGTAACCTATCTTTCTGCAGGGCTGGGGTGATATGCTGTGTCTGGTGACAGTAACCTATCTATCTGCAGGGCTGGGGTGATATGCTGGTTCTGGTGACAGTAACCTATCTATCTGCAGGGCTGGGGTGATATGTTGGTTCTGGTGACAGTAACCTATCTATCTGCAGGGCTGGGGTGATATGCTGGTTCTGGTGACAGTAACCTATCTATCTGCAGGGCTGGGGTGATATGCTGGGTGTGGTGACAGTAACCTATCTATCTGCAGGGCTGGGGTGATATGCTGGTTCCGGTGACAGTAACCTATCTATCTGCAGGGCTGGGGTGATATGCTGGGTCTGGTGACAGTAACCTATCTATCTGCAGGGCTGGGGTGATATGCTGGTCTGGTGACAGTAACCTATGTATCTGTAGGGCTGGGGTGATATGCTGGTTCTGGTGACTGTAACCTATCTATCTGCAGGACTAGGGTGATATGCTGGGTCTGGTGAAAGTAACCTATCTATCTGCAGGGCTGGGGTGATATGCTGGTTCTGGTGACAGTAACCTATCTATCTGCAGGGCTGGGGTGATATGCTGGTTCTGGTGACAGTAACCTATCTATCTGCAGGGCTGGGGTGATATGCTGGGTCTAGTGATAGTAACCTATCTATCTGCAGGGCTGGGGTGATATGCTGGGTCTAGTGATAGTAACCTATCTATCTGCAGGGCTGGGGTGATATGCTGGGTGTGGTGACAGTAACCTATCTATCTGCAGGGCTGGGGTGATATGCTGGTTCTGGTGACAGTAACCTATCTATCTGCTGGGCTGGGGTGATATGCTGTGTCTGGTGACAGTAACCTATCTATCTGCAGGGCTGGGGTGATATGCTGGTTCTGGTGACAGTAACCTATCTATCTGCAGGGCTGGGGTGATATGCTGGTTCTGGTGACAGTAACCTATCTATCTGCTGGGCTGGGGTGATATGCTGTGTCTGGTGACAGTAACCTATCTATCTGCAGGGCTGGGGTGATATGCTGGTTCTGGTGACAGTAACCTATCTATCTGCAGGGCTGGGGTGACATGTTGGTTCTGGTGACAGTAACCTATCTATCTGCAGGGCTGGGGTGATATGTTGGTTCTGGTGACAGTAACCTATCTATCTGCAGGGCTGGGGTGATATGCTGGTTCTGGTGACAGTAACCTATCTATCTGCAGGGCTGGGGTGATATGCTGGGTGTGGTGACAGTAACCTATCTATCTGCAGGGCTGGGGTGATATGCTGGTTCCGGTGACAGTAACCTATCTATCTGCAGGGCTGGGGTGATATGCTGGTTCTGGTGACAGTAACCTATCTATCTGCAGGGCTGGGGTGATATGCTGGTTCTGGTGACAGTAACCTATCTATCTGCTGGGCTGGGGTGATATGCTGTGTCTGGTGACAGTAACCTATCTATCTGCAGGGCTGGGGTGATATGCTGGTTCTGGTGACAGTAACCTATCTATCTGCAGGGCTGGGGTGACATGTTGGTTCTGGTGACAGTAACCTATCTATCTGCAGGGCTGGGGTGATATGTTGGTTCTGGTGACAGTAACCTATCTATCTGCAGGGCTGGGGTGATATGCTGGTTCTGGTGACAGTAACCTATCTATCTGCAGGGCTGGGGTGATATGCTGGGTGTGGTGACAGTAACCTATCTATCTGCAGGGCTGGGGTGATATGCTGGTTCCGGTGACAGTAACCTATCTATCTGCAGGGCTGGGGTGATATGCTGGTTCCGGTGACAGTAACCTATCTATCTGCAGGGCTGGGGTGATATGCTGGTCTGGTGACAGTAACCTATCTATCTGCAGGGCTGGGGTGATATGCTGGTTCTGGTGACAGTAACCTATCTATCTGCAGGGCTGGGGTGATATGCTGGTCTGGTGACAGTAACCTATGTATCTGCAGGGCTGGGGTGATATGCTGGTTCTGGTGACTGTAACCTATCTATCTGCAGGACTAGGGTGATATGCTGGGTCTGGTGAAAGTAACCTATCTATCTGCAGGGCTGGGGTGATATGCTGGTCCTGGTGACAGTAACCTATCTATCTGCAGGGCTGTGATGATATGCCGGTCCTGGTGACAGTAACCTATCTATCTGCAGGGCTGGGGTGATATGCTGGTTCTGGTGACAGTAACCTATCTATCTGCAGGGCTGTGGTGATATGCTGGATCTGGTGACAGTAACCTATCTATCTGCAGGGCTGGGGTGATATGCTGGGTCTGGTGACAGTAACCTATCTATCTGCAGGGCTGTGGTGATATGCTGGATCTGGTGACAGTAACCTATCTATCTGCAGGGCTGGGGTGATATGCTGGTTCTGGTGACAGTAACCTATCTATCTGCAGGGCTGGGGTGATATGCTGGTTCTGGTGACAGTAACCTATCTATCTGCAGGGCTGGGGTGATATGCTGGTTCTGGTGACAGTAACCTATCTATCTGCAGGGCTGGGGTGATATGCTGGTTCTGGTGACAGCAACCTATCTATCTGCAGGGCTGGGGTGATATGCTGGTTCTGGTGACAGTAACCTATCTATCTGCAGGGCTGGGGTGATATGCTGGTTCTGGTGACAGTAACCTATCTATCTGCAGGACTGGGTTGATTTGCTGGTTCTGGTGACAGTAACCTATCTATCTGCAGGGCTGGGGTGATATGCTGGGTGTGGTGACAGTAACCTATCTATCTGCAGGGCTGGGGTGATATGCTGGGTCTGGTGACAGTAACCTATCTATCTGCAGGGCTGTGGTGATATGCTGGTTCTGGTGACAGTAACCTATCTATCTGCAGGACTGGGGTGATATGCTGGGTCTGGTGACACTAACCTATCTATCTGCAGGACTGGTGTGATATGCTGGTTCTGGTGACAGTAACCTATCTATCTGCAGGGCTGGGGTGATATGCTGGGTCTGGTGACAGTAACCTATCTATCTGCAGGACTGGGGTGATATGCTGGTTCTGGTGACTGTAACCTATCTATCTGCAGGGCTGGGGTAATATGCTGGGTCTGGTGACAGTAACCTATCTATCTGCAGGACTGGGGTGATATGCTGGTACTGGTGACAGTAACCTATCTATCTGCAGGGCTGGGGTGATGTGCTGGTCCTGGTGACAGTAACCTATCTATCTGCAGGGCTGGGGTGATATACTGGTTCTGGTGACAGTAACCTATCTATCTGCAGGACTGGGGTGATATGCTGGGTCTGGTGACAGTAACCTATCTATCTGCAGGGCTGGGGTGATATACTGGTTCTGGTGACAGTAACCTATCTATCTGCAGGGCTGGGGTGATATGCTGGGTCTGGTGACACTAACCTATCTATCTGCAGGGCTGGGGTGATATGCTGGGTCTGGTGACAGTAACCTATCTATCTGCAGGGCTGGGGTGATATGCTGGTTCTGGTGACAGTAACCTATCTATCTGCAGGGCTGGGGTGATATGCTGGGTCTGGTGACAGTAACCTATCTATCTGCAGGGCTGGGGTGATATGCTGGATCTGGTGACTGTAACCTATTTATCTGCGGGTCTGGGGTGATATGCTGGTTCTGGTGACTGTAACCTATCTATCTGCAGGGCTGTGGTGATATGCTGGTTCTGGTGACTGTAACCTATCTATCTGCAGGGCTGGGGTGATATGCTGGTTCTGGTGACTGTAACCTATCTATCTGCAGGGCTGGGGTGATATGCTCGGTCTGGTGACAGTAACCTATCTATCTGCAGGACTGGGGTGATATGCTGGTACTGGTGACAGTAACCTATCTATCTGCAGGGCTGGGGTAATATGCTGGGTCTGGTGACAGTAACCTATCTATCTGCAGGACTGGGGTGATATGCTAGTACTGGTGACAGTAACCTATCTATCTGCAGGACTGGGGTGATATGCTGGTACTGGTGACAGTAACCTATCTATCTGCAGGGCTGGGGTAATATGCTGGTACTGGTGACAGTAACCTATCTATCTGCAGGGCTGGGGTGATATGCTGGGTCTGGTGACAGTAACCTATCTATCTGCAGGGCTGGGGTGATATGCTGGGTCTGGTGACAGTAACCTATCTATCTGCAGGACTGGGGTAATATGCTGGGTCTGGTGACAGTAACCTATCTATCTGCAGGGCTGGGGTGATATGCTGGTTCTGGTGACAGTAACCTATCTATCTGCAGGGCTGGGGTGATATGCTGGTTCTGGTGACAGTAACCTATCTATCTGCAGGGCTAGGGTGATTTGCTGGTTCTGGTGACAGTAACCTATCTATCTGCAGGGCTGGGGTGATATACTGGGTCTGGTGACAGTAACCTATCTATCTGCAGGGCTGGGGTGATATGCGGGGTGTGGTGACAGTAACCTATCTATCTGCAGGGCTGGGGTGATATGCGGGGTGTGGTGACAGTAACCTATCTATCTGCAGGGCTGGGGTGATATGCTGGGTCTAGTGATAGTAACCTATCTATCTGCAGGGCTGGGGTGATATGCAGGGTCTGGTGACAGTAACCTATCTATCTGCAGGGCTGGGGTGATATGCTGGTTCTGGTGACAGTAACCTATCTATCTGCAGGGCTGTGGTGATATGCGGGGTGTGGTGACAGTAACCTATCTATCTGCAGGACTGGGGGGATATGCTGGTTCTGGTGACAGTAACCTATCTATCTGCAGGGCTGGGGTGATATGCGGGGTGTGGTGACAGTAACCTATCTATCTGCAGGGCTGGGGTGATATGCTGGGTCTGGTGACAGTAACCTATCTATCTGCAGGGCTGGGGTGATGTGCTGGGTCTGGTGACAGTAACCTATCTATCTGCAGGGCTGGGGTGATATGCTGGTTCTGTTGACAGTAACCTATCTATCTGCAGGGCTGGGGTGATATGCTGGGTCTGGTGACAGTAACCTATCTATCTGCAGGGCTGGGGTGATATACTGGGTCTGTTGACAGTAACCTATCTATCTGCAGGGCTGGGGTGATATGCTGGTTCTGGTGACAGTAACCTATCTATCTGCAGGACTGGGGTGATATGCTGGGTGTGGTGACAGTAACCTATGTATCTGCAGGGCTGGGGTGATATGCTGGTTCTGGTGACAGTAACCTATCTATCTGCAGGGCTGGGGTGATGTGCTGGGTCTGGTGACAGTAACCTATCTATCTGCAGGGCTGGGGTGATATGCGGGGTGTGGTGACAGTAACCTATCTATCTGCAGGGCTGGGGTGATATGCTGGGTCTGGTGACAGTAACCTATCTATCTGCAGGGCTGGGGTGATATGCGGGGTGTGGTGACAGTAACCTATCTATCTGCAGGGCTGGGGTGATATGCTGGTTCTGGTGACAGTAACCTATCTATCTGCAGGACTGGGGTGATATGCTGGTTCTGGTGACAGTAACCTATCTATCTGCAGGGCTGGGGTGATATGCGGGGTCTGGTGACAGTAACCTATCTATCTGCAGTGCTGGGGTGATATGCTGGTTCTGGTGACAGTAACCTATCTATCTGCAGGGCTGGGGTGATATGCGGGGTCTGGTGACAGTAACCTATCTATCTGCAGGGCTGGGGTGATATACTGGGTCTGGTGACAGTAACCTATCTATCTGCAGGGCTGGGGTGATATGCGGGGTCTGGTGACAGTAACCTATCTATCTGCAGGGCTGGGGTGATATACTGGGTCTGGTGACAGTAACCTATCTATCTGCAGGGCTGGGGTGATATGCTGGTTCTGGTGACAGTAACCTATCTATCTGCAGGGCTGGGGTGATATGCTGGTTCTGGTGACAGTAACCTATCTATCTGCAGGGCTGGGGTGATGTACTGGGGTCTGTTGACAGTAACCTATCTATCTGCAGGGCTGGGGTGATGTACTGGGGTCTGTTGACAGTAACCTATCTATCTGCAGGGCTGGGGTGATAAAATTTCAAACGTCCCAAAGCCGCTGAATGTAAGTGTGAGCTGCGTTGCGTCTTGTGGAGTTCTGTCGGCTGATCGCTATAGGTCTGCTCTATAAATACCCCTCCACCCTATAGTGGGGTAATAACACTGTAGCTGTATACTGTCCAGGCCACATCACAATCCTCACACCCCAGAATAATCCGCGACTCCCCCAGAATGAGAACTAATGAATGGCATTGTTTGTATCCCCATGAAGAGCCACAATCACTTATTGCACCCATTCAATCTGCTCATTGGATTGGCTGGAGCTCGGGCCGGCTGACTGGGGTCTGTGACTATCTAATAGTGCAGCGAAGTAGCCGCACGTTCACACACACACCCAGTGAAAGTCATGGCTTTACCACTATGTACAATTGCTGACGCGTTTCTGCTATAATTTGCTCATCAGAGGCCTGAACTTTGAACATAATATGGAAGCGCCATCACGAGCCTTGGGCTCCCGGTCGGCTGAGATGGTAAGCCGCGATTAGCGCTGAAACCAACAGGGATATATACAGGAAGCTCCTCCCCCCATGAAGCGTCATCCGGGGGTGCGACCAATCAACTGCAGACGCGCCCTCCGTGACGTCAGGATAGTCATGCCTCGAGGGGCGTAATGGCAATAAGACCTAGCAACACCTATTAGCGTCCTAAGTAACAGCCAGACCGCACATCGCGGACGTCAGGACGAAGAAAGAAGTGCAACTGGATGGCTATTGCAACTGCCCATCAGGAGTTAGGCTAGGCTACAGGGGGCGGGCCAAGAAAAGGTACTGACATTCTCCTGCCGCTGCGCTACGCCATCAGCCGGCCATCTTCATGTAGCCTGAAGTGCGTGACATCCCCAATTCGGCCCACTATTACTGCTCATTTTGCCAATGAAAATGCATTGGTCAGGGAATCGGGCCCTTTATTATCCCGATCTGACTCCTGACCATCCAAATTGGGCCCCTGACCATCCAAATTGGGCCCCTGACCAATGTATTTGCATTGGCAAAATAAGAATTAATAGTCAGGGCTCGGGGCCCACTGGGGGATTCACTGGTTCTCCAATGGGCTAGTCCAACCCTGGTCATACATGCCATGGACATAGACCAGTCAGCAGTTTTGGTGTTCCTTGAGGTTGACTATTTTCAGTTGGTCAGAGGTGGAGCCTGTGGTCATAGGTACAAGTGGGACATAAAATTGGACTTCATGTTGTGGGCTGGTGTCAGGCAGCTCCTGAAAGCCGCCGGATTTTTATCGTTACCATGAAGTCCTCCGTTTTGCATGTTCATGGCTAATTTTATACACAAATCTTCTCCACCTGAAGAAAAGCTTTTGTGCCAGTATTTCCATGTCCTATAAACGCCCCAAATTTGGGAGGTCCAAATGACTAATGTGCCAGGACAGCCATGAGCTTTACGTGGCCATCAGACGTCTGCAGATCTGGGCTTATTGTCAAGTCTTTCTTTCCTTGACCACAAGAATCCGCCTCCATTGTTACCCACCACGTAATCAGATATCCGGTGACTCAATCGTAACACGTCTTGAGTTGCATTTTCTTCAGGGTCTCACATGGGGAACAATAGTGGGGGCGGGAGATGTTTTTGTTGTGTTGGTTCTTGCCAGGGGCTCGTATTGATAGCGATAGTGCGGACTGTGTCTGTGCCCGTCTGCAAGCTGCAACCGCGAACTCCTGAGCCATTACCGACACCAAGGGCCCTTCTGAACACCATCACCGACTCAGCCCTGGAGAGGTCCTCTCTACCAACTAGAAGTGCCCCGGGGGAGACAAGACACTATCATCTCCATCCGGTAGTGCTGCAGGACCCCCCTGCACTCAGCCCTGGAGAGGTCCTCTCTACCAACTAGAAGTGCCCCGGGGGAAACAAGACACTATCATCTCCATCCGGTAGTGCTGCAGGACCCCCCTGCACTCAGCCCTGGAGAGGTCCTCTCTACCAACTAGAAGTGCCCCAGGGGAGACAAGACACTATCATCTCCATCCGGTAGTGCTGCAGGATCCCCCTCGGCTGCGCTCAGCCTGGAGAGGTCCTCTCTACCAACTAGAAGTGCCCCGGGGAAGACAAGACACTATCATCTCCATCCGGTAGTGCTGCAGGACCCCCCTGCGCTCAGCCTGGAGAAGTCCTCTCTACCAACTAGAAGTGCCCCGGGGAAGACAAGACACTATCATCTCCATCCGGTAGTGCTGCAGGATCCCCCTCGGCTGCGCTCAGCCTGGAGAGGTCCTCTCTACCAACTAGAAGTGCCCCGGGGAAGACAAGACACTATCATCTCCATCCGGTAGTGCTGCAGGACCCCCCTGCGCTCAGCCTGGAGAGGTCCTCTCTACCAACTAGAAGTGCCCCGGGGGAGACAAGACACTATCATCTCCATCCGGTAGTGCTGCAGGACCCCCCTGCACTCAGCCCTGGAGAGGTCCTCTCTACCAACTAGAAGTGCCCCGGGGGAGACAAGACACTATCATCTCCATCCGGTAGTGCTGCAGGACCCCCCTGCGCTCAGCCCTGGAGAGGTCCTCTCTACCAACTAGAAGTGCCCCGGGGAAGACAAGACACTATCATCTCCATCCGGTAGTGCTGCAGGACCCCCCTGCGCTCAGCCCTGGAGAGGTCCCCTATCCCAACTAGATGTGCCCCGGGGGAAACAAGACACAATCATCTCCATCTGCTAGTGCTGCAGGACCCCCTCGGCTGCACTCAGCCTGGAGAAGTCCTCTCTACCAACTAGAAGTGCGCCGGGGGAAACAAGACACTATCATCTCCATCCGGTAGTGCTGCAGGACCCCCCTGCGCTCAGCCCTGGAGAGGTCCCCTATCCCAACTAGATGTGCCCCGGGGGAAACAAGACACTATCATCTCCATCCGGTAGTGCTGCAGGACCCCCCTGCGCTCATCCTGGAGAGGTCCCCTCTCCCAACTAGAAGTGCCCCGGGGAAGACAAGACACTATCATCTCCATCCGGTAGTGCTGCAGGACCCCCCTGCGCTCAGCCTGGAGAAGTCCTCTCTACCAACTAGAAGTGCCCCGGGGGAGACAAGACACTATCATCTCCATCCGGTAGTGCTGCAGGATCCCCCTGCGCTCAGCCCTGGAGCGATCCTCTCTCCCAACTAGAAGTGCCCCGGGGGAGACAAGACACTATCATCTCCATCCGGTAGTGCTGCAGGACCCCCCTACGCTCAGCCCTGGAGAGGTCCCCTATCCCAACTAGATGTGCCCCGGGGGAAACAAGACACAATCATCTCCATCTGCTAGTGCTGCAGGACCCCCCTCGGCTGCACTCAGCCTGGAGAAGTCCTCTCTACCAACTAGAAGTGCGCCGGGGGAAACAAGACACTATCATCTCCATCCGGTAGTGCTGCAGGACCCCCCTGCGCTCAGCCCTGGAGAGGTCCTCTCTACCAACTAGAAGTGCCCCGGGGAAGACAAGACACTATCATCTCCATCCGGTAGTGCTGCAGGACCCCCCTGCACTCAGTCCTGGAGAGGTCCTCTCTACCAACTAGAAGTGCCCCGGGGGAAACAAGACACTATCATCTCCATCCGGTAGTGCTGCAGGACCCCCCTGCGCTCAGCCTGGAGAGGTCCCCTCTCCCAACTAGAAGTGCCCCGGGGGAAACAAGACACTATCATCTCCATCCGGTAGTGCTGCAGGACCCCCCTGCGCTCAGCCTGGAGAGGTCCCCTATCCCAACTAGATGTGCCCCGGGGGAAACAAGACACTATCATCTCCATCCGGTAGTGCTGCAGGACCCCCCTGCGCTCAGCCTGGAGAGGTCCCCTCTCCCAACTAGAAGTGCCCCGGGGAAGACAAGACACTATCATCTCCATCCGGTAGTGCTGCAGGACCCCCCTGCGCTCAGCCTGGAGAAGTCCTCTCTACCAACTAGAAGTGCCCCGGGGGAGACAAGACACTATCATCTCCATCCGGTAGTGCTGCAGGATCCCCCTGCGCTCAGCCCTGGAGAGGTCCTCTCTACCAACTAGATGTGCCCCGGGGGAGACAAGACACTATCATCTCCATCCGGTAGTGCTGCAGGATCCCCCTGCGCTCAGCCCTGGAGAGGTCCTCTCTCCCAACTAGAAGTGCCCCGGGGGAAACAAGACACTATCATCTCCATCCGGTAGTGCTGCAGGACCCCCCTGCGCTCAGCCCTGGAGAGGTCCTCTCTACCAACTAGAAGTGCCCCGGGGGAAACAAGACACTATCATCTCCATCCGGTAGTGCTGCAGGACCCCCCTGCGCTCAGCCCTGGAGAGGTCCTCTCTACCAACTAGAAGTGCCCCGTGGAAGACAAGACACTATCATCTCCATCCGGTAGTGCTGCAGGACCCCCCTGCGCTCAGCCTGGAGAGGTCCCCTCTCCCAACTAGAAGTGCCCCGGGGAAGACAAGACACTATCATCTCCATCCGGTAGTGCTGCAGGACCCCCCTGCGCTCAGCCCTGGAGAGGTCCTCTCTACCAACTAGAAGTGCCCCGGGGAAGACAAGACACTATCATCTCCATCCGGTAGTGCTGCAGGACCCCCCTGCGCTCAGCCCTGGAGAGGTCCTCTCTACCAACTAGAAGTGCCCCGGGGGAAACAAGACACTATCATCTCCATCCGGTAGTGCTGCAGGATCCCCCTGCGCTCAGCCCTGGAGAGGTCCTCTCTACCAACTAGAAGTGCCCCGGGGGAAACAAGACACTATCATCTCCATCCGGTAGTGCTGCAGGACCCCCCTGCGCTCAGCCTGGAGAAGTCCCCTCTCCCAACTAGAAGTGCCCCGGGGAAGACAAGACACTATCATCTCCATCTGGTAGTGCTGCAGGACCCCCCTGCGCTCAGCCCTGGAGAGGTCCTCTCTACCAACTAGAAGTGCCCCGGGGGAAACAAGACACTATCATCTCCATCCGGTAGTGCTGCAGGACCCCCCTGCGCTCAGCCCTGGAGAGGTCCTCTCTACCAACTAGAAGTGCCCCGGGGGAAACAAGACACTATCATCTCCATCCGGTAGTGCTGCAGGACCCCCCTGCACTCAGTCCTGGAGAGGGTTTGGGGTGAGGGTGGAGTGTCCCCGACCTGACAGGCGGCACAGTCAGTGTCATCCTGACTCTCACTTCCCGGTCTCCTCTACTGGGTTGTGCGCTCCATAGGCGCCATGTTAGTGACGTCATCACATCATATCTACAGCCCTGGGGCCGGAGTGCATGAGGAGCACAGCAGTGAGGTGTTTGCTGTCTGCGGACCGCTCTGCTTCATTCACTATTGAAGTCTCCTCATCTGCGTCCTCCGGACATACCACCCGCCGACCGGGACTGCAGGGCACCACCCACAATCCGGGACTGTCCTGCAGAATCCGGGACGGTTGGGAGGTATGACGACGATGTAGCAGAGCTGGGAATGTGGTACAAAAGCAGTGGTCAGAAGAGTCACAATTCAGTGACAGTGATGTAGCAGAGTTCAGTTTGTGGCACTGCTATATGTCAGTAGCAATGAGGTAGCAGAGCTGGATTTGCGGTGCAGTGGTGATAATTAATGGAACAGTTGAGTCATGTTTTATGTGACAGTAATGTAGCAGAGCTGAGTTTGTGTTACAGTCAAGAGAACAGTCAAACAAGTCATGTGTCAGTAACGATGATGTAGCAGTGCTGGGTATGTGGCAGAGTAGCAGTAGTCAGGGGAACGGTCAAATGAATCAAGTTCCAAAGACAGCGAGGTAGCAGAGATGAGTATGCCGTAAAGTATCAGTAGTCAGGGGAACGGTCAACCAAGTCAGGTTTGAGTGATGTAGCAGAGCTGGATATGTGGTACAGTGTAATGAAGCAAAGAGTATCCAAGTGGGCGGGGCCAGTCAGGAATGAATGTGTGGCCATGAAGGTTGTCAGAGACTATTGTGATGACTTATCTGCAGCAGGTCACATGGGGTCATCATTACCTGTGATATAGCAGAGCTGAGTACACAACAGACTGTGCCAATAAACCATAATGAGCGGGGGGGAGCGAGCGGACCAGACTTGTGGCCGCCAGGCAGCTCCTTCTTCCATCTTCTGAGTCACCTGTTCTGTCTTCTGAAGCTAATCCTTGTGACAGTCTAATGAATGGGGCGCTCGTAACCACTGAGCCCCTCTGTTATTAGAGCCTCGCGCTCAGTGATAATGGGGTCCTCATGTATTAGATGTGGCGCCACAGGGGGGTCAATAATAGTCAGGGGGAGCCCAATAATAGTGCAAGAACGGGGGGAGCCCAATAATAGTGCAAGACAGGGGGAGCCCAATAATAGTGCAAGACAAGGGGAGCCCAATAATAGTGCAAGACAGGGGGAGCCCAATAATAGTGTCAGGGGGAGCCCAATAATAGTGCAAGACAGGGGGAGCCCAATAATAGTGCAAGACAGGGGGAGCCCAATAATAGTGTCAGGGGGAGCCCAATAATAGTGCAAGACAGGGGGAGCCCAATAATAGTGCAAGACAGGGGGAGCCCAATAATAGTGCAAGACAAGGGGAGCCCAATAATAGTGCAAGACAGGGGGAGCCCAATAAAAGTGTCAGGGGGAGCCCAATAATAGTGCAAGACAGGGGGAGCCCAATAATAGTGCAAGACAGGGGGAGCCCAATAATAGTGTCAGGGGGAGCCCAATAATAGTGCAAGACAGGGGGAGCCCAATAATAGTGCAAGACAGGGGGAGCCCAATAATAGTGCAAGACAGGGGGGCCCAATAATAGTGCAAGACAGGGGGAGCCCAATAATAGTGCAAGACAGGGGAGCCCAATAATAGTGTCAGGGGGAGCCCAATAATAGTGCAAGACAGGGGGAGCCCAATAATAGTGCAAGACAGGGGGAGCCCAATAATAGTGTCAGGGGGAGCCCAATAATAGTGCCAGGGGGAGCCCAATAATAGTGCAAGACAGGGGGAGCCCAATAATAGTGTCAGGGGGAGCCCAATAATAGTGCAAGACAGGGGGAGCCTGAAAATAGCGCCAGGGGGAGACCAATAATAGTGCCAGGGGGAGACCAATATTAGTGCCAGGGGGAGCCCAATAATAGTGTCAGGGGGAGCCCAATAATAGTGCCAGGGGGAGACCAATAATAGTGCCAGGGGGAGCCCAATAATAGTGTCAGGGGGAGCCCAATAATAGTTCAAGACAGGGGGAGCCGAATAATAGTGCAAGACAGGGGGAGCCCAATAATAGTGTCAGGGGGAGCCCAATAATAGTAAAAGACAGGGGGGTGGGGCCCAATAATAGTGCCAGGGGGAGCCCAATAATAGTGCAAGACGGGGGGAGCCCAGTAATAGTGTCAGGGGGAGCCCAATAATAGTGCCAGGGGGAGCCCGAAAATAGCGCCAGGGGGAGACCAATAATAGTGCCAGGGGGAGACCAATAATAGTGCCAGGGGAGCCCAATAATAGTGCCAGGGGGAGCCCGAAAATAGCGCCAGGGGGAGACCAATAATAGTGCCAGGGGGAGACCAATAATAGTGCAAGACAGGGGGGGCCCAATAATAGTGCAAGACGGGGGGAGCCCAATAATAGTGTCAGGGGGAGCCAGTAATAGTGTCAGGGGGAGCCCAATAATAGTGCCAGGGGGAGACCAATAATAGTGCAAGACAGGGGGAGCCCGAAAATAGCGCCAGGGGTGACCAATAATAGTGCCAGGGGGAGACCAATATTAGTGCCAGGGGGAGCCCAATAATAGTGTCAGGGGGAGCCCAATAATAGTGCCAGGGGGAGACCAATAATAGTGCCAGGGGGAGCCCAATAATAGTGTCAGGGGGAGCCCAATAATAGTGCAAGACAGGGGGAGCCGAATAATAGTGCAAGACAGGGGGAGCCCAATAATAGTGTGAGGGGGAGCCCAATAATAGTGCAAGACGGGGGGAGCCCAGTAATAGTGTCAGGGGGAGCCCAATAATAGTGCCAGGGGGAGCCCAATAATAGTGTCAGGGGGAGCCCAATAATAGTAAAAGACAGGGGGGTGGGGCCCAATAATAGTGCCAGGGGGAGCCCAATAATAGTGCAAGACGGGGGGAGCCCAGTAATAGTGTCAGGGGGAGCCCAATAATAGTGCCAGGGGGAGCCCAATAATAGTGCCAGGGGGAGCCCGAAAATAGCGCCAGGGGGAGACCAATAATAGTGCCAGGGGGAGCCCAATAATAGTGTCAGGGGGAGCCCAATAATAGTGCCAGGGGGAGACCAATAATAGTGCCAGGGGGAGCCCAATAATAGTGCCAGGGGGAGACCAATAATAGTGCCAGGGGGAGCCCAATAATAGTGTCAGGGGGAGCCCAATAATAGTGTCAGGGGGAGACCAATAATAGCGTCAGGGGGAGCCCAATAATAGTGCCAGGGGGAGCCCGAAAATAGCGCCAGGGGGAGACCAATAATAGTGCCAGGGGGAGCCCAATAATAGTGTCAGGGGGAGCCCAATAATAGTGCCAGGGGGAGACCAATAATAGCGTCAGGGGGAGACCAATAATAGTGCCAGGGGGAGACCAATAATAGTGCCAGGGGGAGACCAATAATAGTGCCAGGGGGAGCCCAATAATAGTGCCAGGGGGAGCCCAATAATAGTGCAAGACAGGGGGGGCCCAATAATAGTGTCAGGGGGAGCCCAGTAATAGTGTCAGGGGGAGCCCAATAATAGTGCCAGGGGGAGCCCAATAATAGTGCCAGGGGGAGCCCGAAAATAGCGCCAGGGGGAGACCAATAATAGTGCCAGGGGGAGCCCAATAATAGTGTCAGGGGGAGCCCAATAATAGTGCCAGGGGGAGACCAATAATAGTGCCAGGGGGAGCCCAATAATAGTGCCAGGGGGAGACCAATAATAGTGTCAGGGGGAGCCCAATAATAGTGCCAGGGGGAGACCAATAATAGTGTCAGGGGGAGCCCAATAATAGTGTCAGGGGGAGACCAATAATAGCGTCAGGGGGAGCCCAATAATAGTGCCAGGGGGAGCCCGAAAATAGCGCCAGGGGGAGACCAATAATAGTGCCAGGGGGAGCCCAATAATAGTGTCAGGGGGAGCCCAATAATAGTGCCAGGGGGAGACCAATAATAGCGTCAGGGGGAGACCAATAATAGTGCCAGGGGGAGACCAATAATAGTGCCAGGGGGAGACCAATAATAGTGCCAGGGGGAGCCCAATAATAGTGCCAGGGGGAGCCCAATAATAGTGCAAGACAGGGGGGGCCCAATAATAGTGTCAGGGGGAGCCCAGTAATAGTGTCAGGGGGAGCCCAATAATAGTGTCAGGGGGAGCCCAGTAATAGTGTCAGGGGGAGCCCAGTAATAGTGTCAGGGGGAGCCCAATAATAGTGCAGACTGCTGGGACCTACAACTACATACCTTAGTTAACCAGAAAGAGGAAACCCGCCCCCCACCATAAAGAACTGGACGGACACCGTCATATTGGGTTAGTGGGATTGGCCACAGCTTTATTGTGATAATTAACAATTAAGGGAAAAAACACATACTCCATGTCCCGAAAACACCGATGTTCGTTGTTATGACAACGGCTGACCCTCCGTTGCCATGTAATACCCTTGGATGACTTCCTGGGACATGGACCATACCCCACTTGCTGTGACGACTGAAAGAAAAAGAAAAAACAGACACCACAGAGAAAAAATACCACAGAAAAAACCAAAAAACCGTAGGGGCAGGGTGGGCGGGCGTACTTTCAGTCACTTCAAGGACCAAAGGTATGAGACCCAGACTACGTGCCCCTAAATTTATAACTTAGTAAAATTGCAACATTACTTAGAAACGGGGGCGGGCTTAAGATTAAAACATCACAGGACCCTGGCAACTGTGCAAACTATCCCAGGCCCAACAGTCCTAGCCCTTTTCCCTAAACGGTGCAAGGGCCACATAGACAGGGGGAGCCCAATAATAGTGCCAGGGGGAGCCCAATAATAGTGCAAGACGGGGGGAGCCCAGTAATAGTGTCAGGGGGAGCCCAATAATAGTGCCAGGGGGAGCCCAATAATAGTGCCAGGGGGAGCCCAATAATAGTGCAAGACGGGGGGAGCCCAGTAATAGTGTCAGGGGGAGCCCAATAATAGTGCCAGGGGGAGCCCAATAATAGTGCAAGACGGGGGGAGCCCAGTAATAGTGTCAGGGGGAGCCCAATAATAGTGCCAGGGGGAGCCCAATAATAGTGCCAGGGGGAGCCCGAAAATAGCGCCAGGGGGAGACCAATAATAGTGCCAGGGGGAGCCCAATAATAGTGCAAGACAGGGGGGGCCCAATAATAGTGCAAGACAGGGGGAGCCCAATAATAGTGTCAGGGGGAGCCCAATAATAGTGCAAGACAGGGGGAGCCCGAAAATAGTACCAGCCAGGGCGAGCCCAATAATAGTGCCAGGGGGAGCCCAATAATAGTGCAAGACGGGGGGAGCCCAATAATAGTGTCAGGGGGAGCCCAGTAATAGTGTCAGGGGGAGCCCAATAATAGTGCCAGGGGGAGACCAATAATAGTGCAAGACAGGGGGAGCCTGAAAATAGCGCCAGGGGGAGACCAATAATAGTGCCAGGGGGAGACCAATATTAGTGCCAGGGGGAGCCCAATAATAGTGTCAGGGGGAGCCCAATAATAGTGCCAGGGGGAGACCAATAATAGTGCCAGGGGGAGCCCAATAATAGTGTCAGGGGGAGCCCAATAATAGTTCAAGACAGGGGGAGCCGAATAATAGTGCAAGACAGGGGGAGCCCAATAATAGTGTCAGGGGGAGCCCAATAATAGTAAAAGACAGGGGGGTGGGGCCCAATAATAGTGCCAGGGGGAGCCCAATAATAGTGCAAGACGGGGGGAGCCCAGTAATAGTGTCAGGGGGAGCCCAATAATAGTGCCAGGGGGAGCCCGAAAATAGCGCCAGGGGGAGACCAATAATAGTGCCAGGGGGAGACCAATAATAGTGCCAGGGGAGCCCAATAATAGTGCCAGGGGGAGCCCGAAAATAGCGCCAGGGGGAGACCAATAATAGTGCCAGGGGGAGACCAATAATAGTGCAAGACAGGGGGGGCCCAATAATAGTGCAAGACGGGGGGAGCCCAATAATAGTGTCAGGGGGAGCCCAGTAATAGTGTCAGGGGGAGCCCAATAATAGTGCCAGGGGGAGACCAATAATAGTGCAAGACAGGGGGAGCCCGAAAATAGCGCCAGGGGTGACCAATAATAGTGCCAGGGGGAGACCAATATTAGTGCCAGGGGGAGCCCAATAATAGTGTCAGGGGGAGCCCAATAATAGTGCCAGGGGGAGACCAATAATAGTGCCAGGGGGAGCCCAATAATAGTGTCAGGGGGAGCCCAATAATAGTGCAAGACAGGGGGAGCCGAATAATAGTGCAAGACAGGGGGAGCCCAATAATAGTGTGAGGGGGAGCCCAATAATAGTGCAAGACGGGGGGAGCCCAGTAATAGTGTCAGGGGGAGCCCAATAATAGTGCCAGGGGGAGCCCAATAATAGTGTCAGGGGGAGCCCAATAATAGTAAAAGACAGGGGGGTGGGGCCCAATAATAGTGCCAGGGGGAGCCCAATAATAGTGCAAGACGGGGGGAGCCCAGTAATAGTGTCAGGGGGAGCCCAATAATAGTGCCAGGGGGAGCCCAATAATAGTGCCAGGGGGAGCCCGAAAATAGCGCCAGGGGGAGACCAATAATAGTGCCAGGGGGAGCCCAATAATAGTGTCAGGGGGAGCCCAATAATAGTGCCAGGGGGAGACCAATAATAGTGCCAGGGGGAGCCCAATAATAGTGCCAGGGGGAGACCAATAATAGTGCCAGGGGGAGCCCAATAATAGTGTCAGGGGGAGCCCAATAATAGTGTCAGGGGGAGACCAATAATAGCGTCAGGGGGAGCCCAATAATAGTGCCAGGGGGAGCCCGAAAATAGCGCCAGGGGGAGACCAATAATAGTGCCAGGGGGAGCCCAATAATAGTGTCAGGGGGAGCCCAATAATAGTGCCAGGGGGAGACCAATAATAGCGTCAGGGGGAGACCAATAATAGTGCCAGGGGGAGACCAATAATAGTGCCAGGGGGAGACCAATAATAGTGCCAGGGGGAGCCCAATAATAGTGCCAGGGGGAGCCCAATAATAGTGCCAGGGGGAGCCCAATAATAGTGTCAGGGGGAGCCCAATAATAGTGTCAGCCAGGGGGAGCCCAATAATAGTGTCAGCCAGGGGGAGCCCAATAATAGTGTCAGGGGGAGCCCAGTAATAGTGTCAGCCAGGGGGAGCCCAATAATAGTGTCAGGGGGAGACCAATAATAGTGTCAAGGGGAGACCAATAATAGCGCCAGGGGGAGACCAATAGTAGTGCAAGACAGGGGGAGCCCAATAATAGTGCGAGGGGGAGCCCAATAATAGTGTCAGAGGGAACCCAATAATAGTGCAGACGGGGGGGGGCAATAATAGTGCAAGACAGGGGAAGCCCAAAAATAGTGTCAGGGGGAGCCCAATAATAGTGCAAGACAGGAGGAGCCCAATAATAGTGCAAGACAGGGGGAGCCCAATAATAGTGCAAGACAGGGGGAGCCCAATAATAGTGTCAGGGGAGCCCAATAATAGTGTCAGAAAGGGGGAGCCCAATAATAGTGTCAGGGGGAGCCCAATAATAGTGTCAGAAAGGGGGAGACCAATAATAGTGCCAGGGGGAGACCAATAATAGTGCCAGGGGGAGCCCAATAATAGTGTCAGGGGGAGCCCAATAATAGTGCCAGGGGGAGCCCAATAATAGTGTCAGGGGGAGCCCAATAATAGTGCCAGGGGGAGACCAATAATAGTGCCAGGGGGAGCCCAATAATAGTGCCAGGGGGAGACCAATAATAGTGCCAGGGGGAGCCCAATAATAGTGTCAGGGGGAGCCCAATAATAGTGTCAGGGGGAGACCAATAATAGCGTCAGGGGGAGCCCAATAATAGTGCCAGGGGGAGCCCGAAAATAGTGCCAGGGGGAGACCAATAATAGTGCCAGGGGGAGACCAATAATAGCGTCAGGGGGAGACCAATAATAGTGCCAGGGGGAGCCCAATAATAGTGCCAGGGGGAGACCAATAATAGCGTCAGGGGGAGACCAATAATAGTGCCAGGGGGAGACCAATAATAGCGTCAGGGGGAGACCAATAATAGTGCCAGGGGGAGACCAATAATAGTGCCAGGGGGAGACCAATAATAGTGCCAGGGGGAGCCCAATAATAGTGCCAGGGGGAGCCCAATAATAGTGCCAGGGGGAGCCCAATAATAGTGTCAGGGGGAGCCCAATAATAGTGTCAGCCAGGGGGAGCCCAATAATAGTGTCAGCCAGGGGGAGCCCAATAATAGTGTCAGGGGGAGCCCAGTAATAGTGTCAGCCAGGGGGAGCCCAATAATAGTGTCAGGGGGAGACCAATAATAGTGTCAAGGGGAGACCAATAATAGTGCCAGGGGGAGACCAATAGTAGTGCAAGACAGGGGGAGCCCAATAATAGTGCGAGGGGGAGCCCAATAATAGTGTCAGAGGGAACCCAATAATAGTGCAGACGGGGGGGGGCAATAATAGTGCAAGACAGGGGAAGCCCAAAAATAGTGTCAGGGGGAGCCCAATAATAGTGCAAGACAGGAGGAGCCCAATAATAGTGCAAGACAGGGGGAGCCCAATAATAGTGCAAGACAGGGGGAGCCCAATAATAGTGTCAGGGGGAGCCCAATAATAGTGTCAGAAAGGGGGAGCCCAATAATAGTGTCAGGGGGAGCCCAATAATAGTGTCAGAAAGGGGGAGACCAATAATAGTGCCAGGGGGAGCCCAATAATAGTGCCAGGGGGAGCCCAATAATAGTGTCAGGGGGAGCCCAATAATAGTGCCAGGGGGAGACCAATAATAGTGCCAGGGGGAGCCCAATAATAGTGCCAGGGGGAGACCAATAATAGTGCCAGGGGGAGCCCAATAATAGTGTCAGGGGGAGACCAATAATAGTTTCAGGGGGAGACCAATAATAGCGTCAGGGGGAGCCCAATAATAGTGCCAGGGGGAGCCCGAAAATAGCGCCAGGGGGAGACCAATAATAGTGTCAGGGGGAGCCCAATAATAGTGCCAGGGGGAGACCAATAATAGTGTCAGCCAGGGGGAGCCCAATAATAGTGTCAGGGGGAGACCAATAATAGTGTCAGGGGGAGACCAATAATAGTGCCAGGGGGAGACCAATAGTAGTGCAAGACAGGGGGAGCCCAATAATAGTGCAAGGGGGAGCCCAATAATAGTGTCAGAGGGAACCCAATAATAGTGCAGACAGGGGGGGGCAAGAATAGTGCAAGACAGGGGAAGCCCAATAATAGTGTCAGGGGGAGCCCAATAATAGTGCAAGACAGGAGGAGCCCAATAATAGTGCAAGACAGGGGGAGCCCAATAATAGTGCAAGACAGGGGGAGCCCAATAATAGTGTCAGGGGGAGCCCAATAATAGTGCCAGGGGGAGACCAATAATAGTGCAAGACAGGGGGAGCCTGAAAATAGCGCCAGGGGGAGACCAATAATAGTGCCAGGGGGAGACCAATATTAGTGCCAGGGGGAGCCCAATAATAGTGTCAGGGGGAGCCCAATAATAGTGCCAGGGGGAGACCAATAATAGTGCCAGGGGGAGCCCAATAATAGTGTCAGGGGGAGCCCAATAATAGTGCAAGACAGGGGGAGCCGAATAATAGTGCAAAACAGGGGGAGCCCAATAATAGTGTCAGGGGGAGCCCAATAATAGTAAAAGACAGGGGGGTGGGGCCCAATAATAGTGCCAGGGGGAGCCCAATAATAGTGTCAGGGGGAGCCCAGTAATAGTGTCAGGGGGAGCCCAATAATAGTGCCAGGGGGAGCCCAATAATAGTGCCAGGGGGAGCCCGAAAATAGCGCCAGGGGGAGACCAATAATAGTGCCAGGGGGAGACCAATAATAGTGCCAGGGGGAGCCCAATAATAGTGCCAGGGGGAGCCCAAAAATAGCGCCAGGGGGAGACCAATAATAGTGCCAGGGGGAGCCCAATAATAGTGCAAGACAGGGGGGGCCCAATAATAGTGCAAGACGGGGGGAGCCCAATAATAGTGTCAGGGGGAGCCCAATAATAGTGCCAGGGGGAGACCAATAATAGTGCAAGACAGGGGGAGCCCGAAAATAGCGCCAGGGGGAGACCAATAATAGTGCCAGGGGGAGACCAATAATAGTGTCAGGGGGAGCCCAATAATAGTGCCAGGGGGAGACCAATAATAGTGTCAGCCAGGGGGAGCCCAATAATAGTGTCAGGGGGAGACCAATAATAGTGTCAGGGGGAGACCAATAATAGTGCCAGGGGGAGACCAATAGTAGTGCAAGACAGGGGGAGCCCAATAATAGTGCAAGGGGGAGCCCAATAATAGTGTCAGAGGGAACCCAATAATAGTGCAGACAGGGGGGGGCAATAATAGTGCAAGACAGGGGAAGCCCAATAATAGTGTCTGGGGGAGCCCAATAATAGTGCAAGACAGGAGGAGCCCAATAATAGTGCAAGACAGGGGGAGCCCAATAATAGTGCAAGACAGGGGGAGCCCAATAATAGTGTCAGGGGGAGCCCAATAATAGTGCCAGGGGGAGACCAATAATAGTGCAAGACAGGGGGAGCCTGAAAATAGCGCCAGGGGGAGACCAATAATAGTGCCAGGGGGAGACCAATATTAGTGCCAGGGGGAGCCCAATAATAGTGTCAGGGGGAGCCCAATAATAGTGCCAGGGGGAGACCAATAATAGTGCCAGGGGGAGACCAATAATAGTGCCAGGGGGAGCCCAATAATAGTTCAAGACAGGGGGAGCCGAATAATAGTGCAAGACAGGGGGAGCCCAATAATAGTGTCAGGGGGAGCCCAATAATAGTAAAAGACAGGGGGGTGGGGCCCAATAATAGTGCCAGGGGGAGCCCAATAATAGTGCAAGACGGGGGGAGCCCAGTAATAGTGTCAGGGGGAGCCCAATAATAGTGCCAGGGGGAGCCCAATACTAGTGCCAGGGGGAGCCCGAAAATAGCGCCAGGGGGAGACCAATAATAGTGCCAGGGGGAGACCAATAATAGTGCCAGGGGAGCCCAATAATAGTGCCAGGGGGAGCCCGAAAATAGCGCCAGGGGGAGACCAATAATAGTGCCAGGGGGAGACCAATAATAGTGCAAGACAGGGGGGGGCCCAATAATAGTGCAAGACGGGGGGAGCCCAATAATAGTGTCAGGGGGAGCCCAGTAATAGTGTCAGGGGGAGCCCAATAATAGTGCCAGGGGGAGACCAATAATAGTGCAAGACAGGGGGAGCCCGAAAATAGCGCCAGGGGTAACCAATAATAGTGCCAGGGGGAGACCAATATTAGTGCCAGGGGGAGCCCAATAATAGTGTCAGGGGGAGCCCAATAATAGTGCCAGGGGGAGACCAATAATAGTGCCAGGGGGAGCCCAATAATAGTGTCAGGGGGAGCCCAATAATAGTGCAAGACAGGGGGAGCCGAATAATAGTGCAAGACAGGGGGAGCCCAATAATAGTGTGAGGGGGAGCCCAATAATAGTGCAAGACGGGGGGAGCCCAGTAATAGTGTCAGGGGGAGCCCAATAATAGTGCCAGGGGGAGACCAATAATAGTGTCAGGGGGAGCCCAATAATAGTAAAAGACAGGGGGGTGGGGCCCAATAATAGTGCCAGGGGGAGCCCAATAATAGTGCAAGACGGGGGGAGCCCAGTAATAGTGTCAGGGGGAGCCCAATAATAGTGCCAGGGGGAGCCCAATAATAGTGCCAGGGGGAGCCCGAAAATAGCGCCAGGGGGAGACCAATAATAGTGCCAGGGGGAGCCCAATAATAGTGTCAGGGGGAGCCCAATAATAGTGCCAGGGGGAGACCAATAATAGTGCCAGGGGGAGCCCAATAATAGTGCCAGGGGGAGACCAATAATAGTGCCGGGGGAACCCAATAATATTGTCAGGGGGAGCCCAATAATAGTGTCAGGGGGAGCCCAGTAATAGTGTCAGCCAGGGGGAGCCCAATAATAGTGTCAGGGGGAGACCAATAATAGTGTCAAGGGGAGACCAATAATAGTGCCAGGGGGAGACCAATAGTAGTGCAAGACAGGGGGAGCCCAATAATAGTGCGAGGGGGAGCCCAATAATAGTGTCAGAGGGAACCCAATAATAGTGCAAGACAGGGGAAGCCCAAAAATAGTGTCAGGGGGAGCCCAATAATAGTGCAAGACAGGAGGAGCCCAATAATAGTGCAAGACAGGGGGAGCCCAATAATAGTGCAAGACAGGGGGAGCCTAATAATAGTGTCAGGGGGAGCCCAATAATAGTGTCAGAAAGGGGGAGCCCAATAATAGTGTCAGGGGGAGCCCAATAATAGTGTCAGAAAGGGGGAGACCAATAATAGTGCCAGGGGGAGACCAATAATAGTGCCAGGGGGAGCCCAATAATAGTGTCAGGGGGAGCCCAATAATAGTGCCAGGGGGAGACCAATAATAGTGCCAGGGGGAGCCCAATAATAGTGCCAGGGGGAGACCAATAATAGTGCCAGGGGGAGCCCAATAATAGTGTCAGGGGGAGACTAATAATAGTTTCAGGGGGAGACCAATAATAGCGTCAGGGGGAGCCCAATAATAGTGCCAGGGGGAGCCCGAAAATAGCGCCAGGGGGAGACCAATAATAGTGTCAGGGGGAGCCCAATAATAGTGCCAGGGGGAGACCAATAATAGTGTCAGCCAGGGGGAGCCCAATAATAGTGTCAGGGGGAGACCAATAATAGTGTCAGGGGGAGACCAATAATAGTGCCAGGGGGAGACCAATAGTAGTGCAAGACAGGGGGAGCCCAATAATAGTGCAAGGGGGAGCCCAATAATAGTGTCAGAGGGAACCCAATAATAGTGCAGACAGGGGGGGCAATAATAGTGCAAGACAGGGGAAGCCCAATAATAGTGTCAGGGGGAGCCCAATAATAGTGCAAGACAGGAGGAGCCCAATAATAGTGCAAGACAGGGGGAGCCCAATAATAGTGCAAGACAGGGGGAGCCCAATAATAGTGTCAGGGGGAGCCCAATAATAGTGCCAGGGGGAGACCAATAATAGTGCCAGGGGGAGCCCAATAATAGTGTCAGGGGGAGCCCAATAATAGTGCAAGACAGGGGGAGCCGAATAATAGTGCAAGACAGGGGGAGCCCAATAATAGTGTCAGGGGGAGCCCAATAATAGTAAAAGACAGGGGGGTGGGGCCCAATAATAGTGCCAGGGGGAGCCCAATAATAGTGTCAGGGGGAGCCCAGTAATAGTGTCAGGGGGAGCCCAATAATAGTGCCAGGGGGAGCCCAATAATAGTGCCAGGGGGAGCCCGAAAATAGCGCCAGGGGGAGACCAATAATAGTGCCAGGGGGAGACCAATAATAGTGCCAGGGGGAGCCCAATAATAGTGCCAGGGGGAGCCCAAAAATAGCGCCAGGGGGAGACCAATAATAGTGCCAGGGGGAGCCCAATAATAGTGCAAGACAGGGGGGGCCCAATAATAGTGCAAGACGGGGGGAGCCCAATAATAGTGTCAGGGGGAGCCCAATAATAGTGCCAGGGGGAGACCAATAATAGTGCAAGACAGGGGGAGCCCGAAAATAGCGCCAGGGGGAGACCAATAATAGTGCCAGGGGGAGACCAATAATAGTGTCAGGGGGAGCCCAATAATAGTGCCAGGGGGAGACCAATAATAGTGTCAGCCAGGGGGAGCCCAATAATAGTGTCAGGGGGAGACCAATAATAGTGTCAGGGGGAGACCAATAATAGTGCCAGGGGGAGACCAATAGTAGTGCAAGGGGGAGCCCAATAATAGTGTCAGAGGGAACCCAATAATAGTGCAGACAGGGGGGGGCAATAATAGTGCAAGACAGGGGAAGCCCAATAATAGTGTCAGGGGGAGCCCAATAATAGTGCAAGACAGGAGGAGCCCAATAATAGTGCAAGACAGGGGGAGCCCAATAATAGTGCAAGACAGGGGGAGCCCAATAATAGTGTCAGGGGGAGCCCAATAATAGTGCCAGGGGGAGACCAATAATAGTGCAAGACAGGGGGAGCCTGAAAATAGCGCCAGGGGGAGACCAATAATAGTGCCAGGGGGAGACCAATATTAGTGCCAGGGGGAGCCCAATAATAGTGTCAGGGGGAGCCCAATAATAGTGCCAGGGGGAGCCCAATAATAGTGCCAGGGGGAGCCCAATAATAGTGTCAGGGGGAGCCCAATAATAGTGCAAGACAGGGGGAGCCGAATAATAGTGCAAGACAGGGGGAGCCCAATAATAGTGTCAGGGGGAGCCCAATAATAGTAAAAGACAGGGGGGTGGGGCCCAATAATAGTGCCAGGGGGAGCCCAATAATAGTGTCAGGGGGAGCCCAGTAATAGTGTCAGGGGGAGCCCAATAATAGTGCCAGGGGGAGCCCAATAATAGTGCCAGGGGGAGCCCGAAAATAGCGCCAGGGGGAGACCAATAATAGTGCCAGGGGGAGACCAATAATAGTGCCAGGGGGAGCCCAATAATAGTGCCAGGGGGAGCCCAAAAATAGCGCCAGGGGGAGACCAATAATAGTGCCAGGGGGAGCCCAATAATAGTGCAAGACAGGGGGGGCCCAATAATAGTGCAAGACGGGGGGAGCCCAATAATAGTGTCAGGGGGAGCCCAATAATAGTGCCAGGGGGAGACCAATAATAGTGCAAGACAGGGGGAGCCCGAAAATAGCGCCAGGGGGAGACCAATAATAGTGCCAGGGGGAGACCAATATTAGTGCCAGGGGGAGCCCAATAATAGTGTCAGGGGGAGCCCAATAATAGTGCCAGGGGGAGACCAATAATAGTGCCAGGGGGAGCCCAATAATAGTGTCAGGGGGAGCCCAATAATAGTGCAAGACAGGTGGAGCCGAATAATAGTGCAAGACAGGGGGAGCCCAATAATAGTGTCAGGGGGAGCCCAATAATAGTAAAAGACAGGGGGGTGGGGCCCAATAATAGTGCCAGAGGGAGCCCAATAATAGTACAAGACGGGGGGAGCCCAGTAATAGTGTCAGGGGGAGCCCAATAATAGTGCCAGGGGGAGCCCAATAATAGTGCCAGGGGGAGCCCGAAAATAGCGCCAGGGGGAGACCAATAATAGTGCCAGGGGGAGACCAATAATAGTGCCAGGGGGAGCCCAATAATAGTGTCAGGGGGAGCCCAATAATAGTGCCAGGGGGAGACCAATAATAGTGCCAGGGGGAGCCCAATAATAGTGCCAGGGGGAGACCAATAATAGTGCCAGGGGGAGCCCAATAATAGTGTCAGGGGGAGCCCAATAATAGTGTCAGGGGGAGACCAATAATAGCGTCAGGGGGAGCCCAATAATAGTGCCAGGGGGAGCCCGAAAATAGCGCCAGGGGGAGACCAATAATAGTGCCAGGGGGAGACCAATAATAGTGCCAGGGGGAGCCCAATAATAGTGTCAGGGGGAGCCCAATAATAGTGCCAGGGGGAGACCAATAATAGCGTCAGGGGGAGACCAATAATAGTGCCAGGGGGAGACCAATAATAGTGCAAGACAGGGGGAGCCCGAAAATAGCGCCAGGGGTGACCAATAATAGTGCCAGTGGGAGACCAATATTAGTGCCAGGGGGAGCCCAATAATAGTGTCAGGGGGAGCCCAATAATAGTGCCAGGGGGAGACCAATAATAGTGCCAGGGGGAGCCCAATAATAGTGTCAGGGGGAGCCCAATAATAGTGCAAGACAGGGGGAGCCGAATAATAGTGCAAGACAGGGGGAGCCCAATAATAGTGTGAGGGGGAGCCCAATAATAGTGCAAGACGGGGGGAGCCCAGTAATAGTGTCAGGGGGAGCCCAATAATAGTGCCAGGGGGAGCCCAATAATAGTGTCAGGGGGAGCCCAATAATAGTAAAAGACAGGGGGGTGGGGCCCAATAATAGTGCCAGGGGGAGCCCAATAATAGTGTCAGGGGGAGCCCAATAATAGTGCAAGACGGGGGGAGCCCAGTAATAGTGTCAGGGGGAGCCCAATAATAGTGCCAGGGGGAGCCCAATAATAGTGCCAGGGGGAGCCCGAAAATAGCGCCAGGGGGAGACCAATAATAGTGCCAGGGGGAGCCCAATAATAGTGTCAGGGGGAGCCCAATAATAGTGCCAGGGGGAGACCAATAATAGTGCCAGGGGGAGCCCAATAATAGTGCCAGGGGGAGACCAATAATAGTGCCAGGGGGAGCCCAATAATAGTGTCAGGGGGAGCCCAATAATAGTGTCAGGGGGAGACCAATAATAGCGTCAGGGGGAGCCCAATAATAGTGCCAGGGGGAGCCCGAAAATAGCGCCAGGGGGAGACCAATAATAGTGCCAGGGGGAGCCCAATAATAGTGTCAGGGGGAGCCCAATAATAGTGCCAGGGGGAGACCAATAATAGCGTCAGGGGGAGACCAATAATAGTGCCAGGGGGAGACCAATAATAGTGCCAGGGGGAGACCAATAATAGTGCCAGGGGGAGCCCAATAATAGTGTCAGGGGGAGCCCAATAATAGTGCAAGACAGGGGGAGCCGAATAATAGTGCAAGACAGGGGGAGCCCAATAATAGTGTCAGGGGGAGCCCAATAATAGTAAAAGACAGGGGGGTGGGGCCCAATAATAGTGCCAGGGGGAGCCCAATAATAGTGTCAGGGGGAGCCCAGTAATAGTGTCAGGGGGAGCCCAATAATAGTGCCAGGGGGAGCCCAATAATAGTGCCAGGGGGAGCCCGAAAATAGCGCCAGGGGGAGAACAATAATAGTGCCAGGGGGAGACCAATAATAGTGCCAGGGGGAGCCCAATAATAGTGCCAGGGGGAGCCCAAAAATAGCGCCAGGGGGAGACCAATAATAGTGCCAGGGGGAGCCCAATAATAGTGCAAGACAGGGGGGGCCCAATAATAGTGCAAGACGGGGGGAGCCCAATAATAGTGTCAGGGGGAGCCCAATAATAGTGCCAGGGGGAGACCAATAATAGTGCAAGACAGGGGGAGCCCGAAAATAGCGCCAGGGGGAGACCAATAATAGTGCCAGGGGGAGACCAATATTAGTGCCAGGGGGAGCCCAATAATAGTGTCAGGGGGAGCCCAAAAATAGTGCCAGGGGGAGACCAATAATAGTGCCAGGGGGAGCCCAATAATAGTGTCAGGGGGAGCCCAATAATAGTGCAAGACAGGGGGAGCCGAATAATAGTGCAAGACAGGGGGAGCCCAATAATAGTGTCAGGGGGAGCCCAATAATAGTAAAAGACAGGGGGGTGGGGCCCAATAATAGTGCCAGGGGGAGCCCAATAATAGTACAAGACGGGGGGAGCCCAGTAATAGTGTCAGGGGGAGCCCAATAATAGTGCCAGGGGGAGCCCAATAATAGTGCCAGGGGGAGCCCGAAAATAGCGCCAGGGGGAGCCCGAAAATAGTGCCAGGGGGAGACCAATAATAGTGCCAGGGGGAGCCCAATAATAGTGTCAGGGGGAGCCCAATAATAGTGCCAGGGGGAGACCAATAATAGTGCCAGGGGGAGCCCAATAATAGTGCCAGGGGGAGACCAATAATAGTGCCAGGGGGAGCCCAATAATAGTGTCAGGGGGAGCCCAATAATATTGTCAGGGGGAGACCAATAATAGCGTCAGGGGGAGCCCAATAATAGTGCCAGGGGGAGCCCGAAAATAGCGCCAGGGGGAGACCAATAATAGTGCCAGGGGGAGACCAATAATAGTGCCAGGGGGAGCCCAATAATAGTGTCAGGGGGAGCCCAATAATAGTGCCAGGGGGAGACCAATAATAGCGTCAGGGGGAGACCAATAATAGTGCCAGGGGGAGACCAATAATAGTGCCAGGGGGAGACCAATAATAGTGCCAGGGGGAGCCCAATAATAGTGTCAGGGGGAGCCCAATAATAGTGCCAGGGGGAGACCAATAATAGTGTCAGGGGGAGCCCAATAATAGTGTCAGCCAGGGGGAGCCCAATAATAGTGTCAGCCAGGGGGAGCCCAATAATAGTGTCAGGGGGAGCCCAGTAATAGTGTCAGCCAGGGGGAGCCCAATAATAGTGTCAGGGGGAGACCAATAATAGTGTCAAGGGGAGACCAATAATAGTGCCAGGGGGAGACCAATAGTAGTGCAAGACAGGGGGAGCCCAATAATAGTGCGAGGGGGAGCCCAATAATAGTGTCAGAGGGAACCCAATAATAGTGCAGACGGGGGGCAATAATAGTGCAAGACAGGGGAAGCCCAATAATAGTGCAAGACAGGAGGAGCCCAATAATAGTGCAAGACAGGGGGAGCCCAATAATAGTGCAAGACAGGAGGAGCCCAATAATAGTGCAAGACAGGGGGAGCCCAATAATAGTGCAAGACAGGAGGAGCCCAATAATAGTGCAAGACAGGGGGAGCCCAATAATAGTGCAAGACAGGAGGAGCCCAATAATAGTGCAAGACAGGGGGAGCCCAATAATAGTTCAAGACAGGGGGAGCCCAATAATAGTGTCAGGGGGAGCCCAATAATAGTGTCAGAAAGGGGGAGCCCAATAATAGTGTCGGGGGAGCCCAATAATAGTGTCAGAAAGGGGGAGACCAATAATAGTGCCAGGGGGAGACCAATAATAGTGCCGGGGGGAGCCCAATAATAGTGTCAGGGGGAGCCCAATAATAGTGCCAGGGGGAGACCAATAATAGTGCCAGGGGGAGCCCAATAATAGTGCCAGGGGGAGACCAATAATAGTGCCAGGGGGAGCCCAATAATAGTGTCAGGGGGAGACCAATAATAGTTTCAGGGGGAGACCAATAATAGCGTCAGGGGGAGCCCAATAATAGTGCCAGGGGGAGCCCAAAAATAGCGCCAGGGGGAGACCAATAATAGTGCCAGGGGGAGACCAATAATAGTGTCAGGGGGAGCCCAATAATAGTGCCAGGGGGAGACCAATAATAGTGTCAGCCAGGGGGAGCCCAATAATAGTGTCAGGGGGAGACCAATAATAGTGTCAGGGGGAGACCAATAATAGTGCCAGGGGGAGACCAATAGTAGTGCAAGACAGGGGGAGCCCAATAATAGTGCGAGGGGGAGCCCAATAATAGTGTCAGAGGGAACCCAATAATAGTGCAGACAGGGGGGGGCAATAATAGTGCAAGACAGGAGGAGCCCAATAATAGTGCAAGACAGGGGGAGCCCAATAATAGTGCAAGACAGGGGGAGCCCAATAATAGTGTCAGGGGGAGCCCAATAATAGTGTCAGAAAGGGGGAGCCCAATAATAGTGTCAGGGGGAGCCCAATAATAGTAAAAGACAAGGGGGAGCCCAATAATAGTGTCAGGGGGAGCCCAATAATGGTGTCAGGGGGAGCCCAATAATAGTGTCAGGGGGAGCCCAATAATAGTGCAAGACAGGGGGGTGGGGCCCAATAATAGTGCCAGGGGGAGCCCAATAATAGTGCAAGACAGGGGGAGCCCAATAATAGTGTCAGGGGGAGCCCAATAATAGTGTCAGCCAGGGGAAGCCCAATAATAGTGTCAGGGGGAGCCCAATAATAGTGCAAGACAGGGGGAGCTCAATAATAGTGCAAGACAGGTGGAGCCCAATAATAGTATCAGGGATAGCCCAATAATAGTGTCAGGGGGAGCCCAATAATAGTGCAAGACAGGGGGAGCCCAATAATAGTGCCAGGGGGGCCCATTAATAGTGCAAGACAGGGGGAGCCCAATAATAGTGTCAGCCAGGGGGAGCCCAATAATAGTGTCAGGGGGAGTCCAATAATAGTGTAAGACAGGTGGGGCGGGGCAATAATAGTGTCGGGGGAGCCCAATAATAGTGTCAGGGGGAGTCCAATAATAGTGTAAGACAGGTGGGGCAGGGCAATAATAGTGTCGGGGGAGCCCAATAATAGTGCAAGACAGGGGGAGCCCAATAATAGTGCAAGACAGGGGGAGCCCAATAATAGTGTCAGACAGGGGGAGCCCAATAATAGTGTCAGGGGGAGCCCAATAATAGTGTCAGCCAGGGGGAGCCCAATAATAGTGTCAGGGGGAGCCCAATAATATTGTCAGCCAGGGGAAGCCCAACCACTGCCATCATCGCCGCCATCACCACCAGTGCCATGTGTTTACCATAACAAGATTATCATGGTCTTCCCTTTACTAACAAGAACGTGGCATCGATCGATTGTATGGGAAGGGCAAGTCCTCAACCCTGCGACCAAACCTGGCACAGCAAACACCCTGCACGGCCGCTGCCATGTCTGATGGGTGTGACACTCTGTGCTTTGAATGGCCATGTTGTAAGAACTTGTCTACTACTCCGCACACCCTGAGAATGATGGGAAGACAAATAGGAGCCCATGATAGACAGGCACTATAGGATTGGGAACCCCCTATGGCTCGGTGCACATTCCCTTTAAGGGGTTAAACTTAAAATCTGCCTAATGTCTGCCTGTAATCCAATAGTGAACTAAGCTGCAATACCCTACACAACCTGTGGACAGGGGTGGCGCTATATCTGGATGAAGGCAGCCATATTTACCAATGTTGTTCTTTCTAATTCTGCGGAGTCTCTAAGGCCGTGTCCACACATCGCGCCGACGCAGGAGAGGATTCAGCAGAAAAGCTTTTATACATCTCCCGATTCTCTCATTGATGGCAAAATCTGCAACAAAAAAGGATCTTTTCAGCAACGTGTGACCTCAGGCTAAAGGGTTACCCCAAATGTCTAAGTGTGGGTGACGTGTCCTTATGGAACCCCAAAAATACATGAGAACGACCAACAGATAGTATAATGCCCCCTCAGTGCCTCCCACATAGTATAATGCCCCCTCTGTGCCTCTCACATAGTATAATGCCCCCTCAGTGCCTCCCACATAGTATAATGCCCCCTCTGTGCCTCTCACATAGTATAATGCCCCCTCAGTGCCTCCCACATAGTATAATGCCCCCTCAGTGCCTCCCACATAGTATAATGCCCCCTCATTGCCTCCCACATAGTATAATGCCCCCTCAGTGCCTCCCACATAGTATAATGCCCCCTCAGGGGCTCCCACATAGTATAATGCCCCCTCAGGGGCTCCCACATAGTATAATGCCCCTCAGGGGCTCCCACATAGTATAATGCCCCCTTAGTGCCTCCCACATAGTATAATGCCCCCTCAGTGCCTCCCACATAGTATAATGTCCCCTCAGTGCCTCCCACATAGTATAATGCCCCCTCAGTGCCTCCCACATAGTATAATGCCCCCTCAGGGGCTCCCACATAGTATAATGCCCCCTCAGGGGCTCCCACATAGTATAATGCCCCCTTAGTGCCTCCCACATAGTATAATGCCCCCTTAGTGCCTCCCACATAGTATAATGCCCCCTCAGTGCCTCCCACATAGTATAATGTCCCCTCAGTGCCTCCCACATAGTATAATGCCCCCTCAGTGCCTCCCACATAGTATAATGCCCCCTCAGTGCCTCCCACATAGTATAATGCCCCCTCAGTGGTTCCCACATAGTATAATGCCCCCTCAGGGGCTCCCACCTAGTATAATGCCCCCTCAGGGGCTCCCACATAGTATAATGCCCCCTCAGGGGCTCCCACATAGTATAATGCCCCCTCAGGGGCTCCCACCTAGTATAATGCCCCCTCAGGGGCTCCCACATAGTATAATGCCCCCTCAGGGGTTCCCACATAGTATAATGCCCCCTCAGTGCCTCCCACATAGTATAATGCCCCCTCAGGGGCTCCCACATAGTATAATGCCCCCTCAGTGCCTCCCACATAGTATAATGCCCCCTCAGGGCCTCCCACATAGTATAATGCCCCCTCAGGGGCTCTCACATAGTATAATGCCCCCTCAGGGGCTCCTACATAGTATAATGCCCCTTCAGTGCCTCCCACATAGTATAATGCCCCCTCAGGGGCTCCCACATAGTATAATGCCCCCTCAGGGCCTCCCTCAGAGTATAATGCCCCCTCAGGGGCTCCCACATAGTATAATGCCCCCTTAGTGGTTCATCAAACAGTCACAGGCCCCTGTAGTGAGTTCATATAATATAATGGCCCATCACACCCTAACCTGTCCCCCCAAGTGGGCCCCCGAACATTATATTATAGGACAAGGATGAGTTGGAGTCAGACCAGCCTGAACCCACTGCCGGGGGCAGATCTCTAATTGCAGGGCTGTCCTGACATCCCAATGGGGCCCCACTACCATAGGGCCCGATATAAGATATGGTCCCTCCAATCTCCTGCCATATTGTCCTCCTCAGTAGAAAGATTCCCACCCCACAATGTCTCTTTTAATATATAGGACTTCTTCATTTCTGGTGAGATGTTCTATGAGAATTTACTACAGACTGTTCTCAGGAGTGAGACCCTGTCCATGAAGCCCCTCCCCATGGTCCTAATCTCTTGTTATGCTGCAGACGGACACCTGATCTGTAGGGCCACCGCTCAGCCCCTATAGATATTTCTAGAAGACACCTTTGTTCCAGTCCATTTAGGGGCCATAAATCAGCTCCACTAAATCCTTTGTGCTTCGGGTTATTTTGGCCTCCTGCCAAATTGTTCTCTGTTCCTTGGCTTGTGCTCCAAGTATGGCGCACAGACCGCACAGACCGCACAGACCGGACAGACCGGCTACTCCTCTCCAGCAGGGAACATTCTCTACATCTCTAAATGACATTTTTTGTCTTTTATTTAACATTCTTTTATTTAACATCTATCAGGGATCTGTTTGGGATCTGGGATCTGTCCAGGATCTGTCTGAGATCTATCAGGGATCTGTTTGGGATCTGGGATCTGTCCAGGATCTGTCTGAGATCTATCAGGGATCTGTTTGGGATCTGGGATCTGTCCAGGATCTGTCTGAGATCTATCAGGGATCTGTTTGGGATCTGGGATCTGTCCAGGATCTGTCTGAGATCTATCAGGGATCTGTTTGGGATCTGGGATCTGTCCAGGATCTGTCTGAGATCTATCAGGGATCTGTTTGGGATCTGGGATCTGTCCAGTATCTGTCTGAGATCTATCAGGGATCTGTTTGGGATCTGGGATCTGTTCAGGATCTGTCTGAGATCTATCAGGGATCTCTTTGGGATCTGGGATCTGTCCAGTATCTGTCTGAGATCTATCAGGGATCTGTTTGGGATCTGAGATCTGTCCAGGATCTGTCTGAGATCTATCAGGGATCTGTTATCTGTCCAGGATCTGAGATCTATCAGGGATCTGTTTGGGATCTTGGATCTGTCCAGGATCTGTCTGAGATCTATCAGGAATCTCTTTGGGATCTGGGATCTGTCCAGGATCTGTCTGAGATCTATCAGGGATCTCTTTGGAATCTGGGATCTGTCCAGGATCTGTCTGAGATCTATCAGGGATCTGTTTGGGATCTGGGATCTGTCCAGGATCTGTCTGAGATCTATCAGGGATCTCTTTGGGATCTTGGATCTGTCCAGGATCTGTCTGAAATCTATCAGGGATCTGTTTGGGATCTGGGATCTGTCCAGGATCTGTCTGAGATCTATCAGGGATCTCTTTGGGATCTGGGATCTGTCTAGGATTTGTCTCTTCCTCAACACTTTTTAATACAAGAAATACAAAAAAATGTGTTACAACTTTGGAAGGGCCTGATCTTGTGATCGGTTGAGTAGAAGTCAATGACCTACCTGCATTTAGTCATCACGGTTGTTATTAGAGGAGGAGACACTTGGGTGAGCGCTGACCCCTCTTCTCAGGTCTATGATGTCACTGGTCACATGGTCCGCTCTGACTCAATAATGGGCTCCAGCCTCGATACTCAATGTATGTGCTTGGTAAGAAATGAAGTGGTCACTAGGTCATCAGTATCATAGAAAGTCCTTACAAGTAGGACCATCAAGGTTTCCCATAGCCAAAAATATGGCTGGAACCGAGTACCAAAAAGAAGGGTCAATATAAACAAGTAATGTATTGTGGGGGAGCACGAGAAAAATATCCCCAACGTCATTAAAAGGAAAGGACAAAACAATGTAACACAATGTCTTATAGGGAAGAACCCCACAACAGCACCCCATAAACCCCATAACAGCACCCCATAGATCCCATAACAGCACCCCACAGCAGCACCCCATAACAGCACCCCACAGCAGCACCCCATAACAGCACCCCATAGCAGCACCCCATAACAGCACCCCATAGATCCCATAACAGCACCCCACAGCAGCACCCCATAACAGCACCCCACAGCAGCACTCCACAACAGCACCCCATACACCCCATAACAGCACCCCATAGATCCCATAACAGCACCCCACAGCAGCACCCCATAACAGCACCCCACAGCAGCACTCCACAACAGCACCCCATAGCAGCACCCCATAGACCCCATAGCAGCACCCCATAACAGCACCCCATAGCAGCACCCCATAGACCCCATAACAGCACCCCATAGACCCCATAACAGCACCCCATAGACCCCATAACAGCACCCCATAGACCCCATAACAGCACCCCATAGCAGCACCCCATAGACCCCATAGCAGCACCCCATAACAGCACCCCATAACAGCACCCCATAGACCCCATAACAGCACCCCATAACAGCACCCCATAGACCCCATAGCAACACCCCATAGACCCCATAACAGCACCCCATAGCAGCACCCCATAGCAGCACCCCATAACAGCACCCCATAGACCCCATAGCAGCACCCCATAAACCCCATAACAGCACCCCATGGTGACCGCTATATAGGGAGGTGGGGGTGGGGTGGGGCGGGTGTATTGGGATAAATATAACAGTCCGTGGAGTCTCATCTTCCTCTTAGTTGGTGACCGCTATATGGGGAGGTGGGGGTGGGGGTGGGGCGGGTGTATTGGGGTATAACAGTCCGTGGGGTCTCATCTTCCTCTTAGTTGGTGACCGCTATATGGGGAGGTGGGGGTGGGGTGGGGTGGGGTGGGGCGGGTGTATTGGGATAAATATAACAGTCCGTGGAGTCTCGTCTTCCTCTTCGTTGGTGACTGCTATATGGGGAGGTGGGGGTGGGGAGGGTGTATTGGGATAAATATAACAGTCCGTGGAGTCTCATCTTCCTCTTCGTTGGTGACCGCTATATGGGGAGGTGGGGGTGGGGGGGGGGCGGGTGTATTGGGATAAATATAACAGTCCGTGGAGTCTCATCTTCCTCTTAGTTGGTGACCGCTATATGGGGAGGTGGGGGTGGGGGTGGGGCGGGTGTATTGGGATAAATATAACAGTCCGTGGAGTCTCATCTTCCTCTTAGTTGGTGACCGCTATATGGGGAGGTGGGGGTGGGGGTGGGCGGGTGTATTGGGATAAATATAACAGTCCGTGGAGTCTCATCTTCCTCTTATTTGGTGACCGCTATATGGGGAGGTGGGGGTGGGGGTGGGGCGGGTGTATTGGGATAAATATAACAGTCCATGGAGTCTCATCTTCCTCTTCGTTGGTGACTGCTATATGGGGGGGTTGGAGGTGGGGGTAGGGTGGGGCGGGTGTATTGGGATAAATATAACAGTCCGTGGAGTCTCATCTTCCTCTTCGTTGGTGACCGCTATATGGGGAGGTGGGGGTGGGGCGGGTGTATTGGGATAAATATAACAGTCCGTGGAGTCTCATCTTCCTCTTCGTTGGTGACCGCTATATGGGGAGGTGGGGGTGGGGCGGGTGTATTGGGATAAATATAACAGTCCGTGGAGTCTCATCTTCCTCTTCGTTGGTGACCGCTATATGGGGAGGTGGGGGTGGGGTGGGGCGGGTGTATTGGGATAAATATAACAGTCCGTGGAGTCTCATCTTCCTCTTAGTTGGTGACCGCTATATGGGGAGGTGGGGGTGGGGTGGGGTGGGTGTATTGGGATAAATATAACAGTCCCTGGAGTCTCATCTTCCTCTTAGTTGGTGACTGCTATATGTGGGGGTGGGGGTGGGGTGGGTGTATTGGGATAAATATAACAGTCCGTGGAGTCTCATCTTCCTCTTAGTTGGTGGCTGCTATATGGGGGGGTGGGGTGGGGGTGGGGCGGGTGTATTGGGATAAATATAACAGTCCGTGGAGTCTCATCTTCCTCTGGTTTGGTGACAGCTGGACACGTATTGGGCAGCGATCTCCACAGTGGCCTCTTCTTCTCCCAGTAGGATGTAGAGTTTCCTCTTCTCCCAGTCTGGGATGTGGGCAGAGAGTCTTTGGTAGTAGACGGCCCTCACAGCTGAGTATTTGGTGCAGTGTAGCAGGAAGTGGGTCTGGTCTTCTAGGGCCCCCTGGTCACAGTGCTGGCACAGTCTCTTCTCCCGTGGCTTGTACGTCTGCCTGTATCGCCCCGTCTCTATCTCTAGGTTGTGGGCGCTCAGTCTGTACCGGCTCAGGGTCTGTCTGTGCTTGGGGTGGCGTATTCTCTCCAGGTAGGTGGCCATGGTGTAGTCCCTTTGTAGGGATTGGTACACATTGGTGAGTTTCTTGGAGTTATTTCTTGCGTTCCTCCATTCCTCCATGTACCGCTCTCTGTTTGCCTCTGTGGTCGCCTTTATTTCGGCCTTGGTTATCATCTGTTGGTGTTTTTGGTTTGGCGGTTGGCTGCTGTTTGGTTTGGCGGTTGGCTGGTTGGGGGGTGTCTGGTTTGCTCAGGTCTCTGTGGGTTAGGCATACACTGTGACTGTGTGGAGATCTGTGTCATCCTGGTGATCTCGTGGCCTGTGCGCTATTGCTGGACATCACTGCCGCGTGGCTGCGGTATGCAGTACTCTCTAAGACGCCTTTTTGCTGATGAAAGTTATTTTTGTGTTTGGACTTTTGCTGCAGCGAATAATAAGCAGCCGTGTGAATTTGCAGACGACCCTCCAGGTGATTGACTTACCTGATAACCAGCCCCAAGGTCCTGGAGATACAATTAGGGCTCAGCCAATCTTTAGATTTCAGGATCGATTTTAAAATCCGATTTCTGATCATTTTCCAGTTGATCCCGATCCTAATACAAGTCAATGGGATTATTTTTTTTCTAAGATTGTTTTCAAAAGCGATGAAAAGTTACCAAAAAATCCCGATCAGCTCCGAGAATGCAAAGAAGGAGCGAGAGAAGACAGAAAACATTGCTCTATACCAGTGACAGCGCGGAGGCCGAACACTGAAGCACTGTATGTACTCTGTGTGTATGTATGTATGTATGTACTCTGTGTGTATGTATGTATGTATGTACTCTGTGTGTATGTATGTATGTATGTATGTACTCTGTGTGTATGTATGTATGTATGTATGTATGTACTCTGTGTGTATGTATGTATGTATGTATGTACTCTGTGTGTATGTATGTATGTATGTACTCTGTGTGTATGTATGTATGTATGTATGTATGTATGTACTCTGTGTGTATGTATGTATGTATGTATGTATGTACTCTGTGTGTATGTATGTATGTACTCTGTGTGTATGTATGTATGTACTCTGTGTGTATGTATGTATGTATGTACTCTGTGTGTATGTATGTATGTATGTATGTACTCTGTGTGTATGTATGTATGTATGTATGTATGTACTCTGTGTGTATGTATGTCTCTTTATGTCTGTGTATGTACTCTGTGTGTATGTATGTATGTATGTGTATGTATGTCTATGTATGTATGTCTCTGTATGTATGTATGTCTCTGTCTGTATGTATGTGTATGTATGTATGTCTCTGTATGTATGTATGTATGTATGTATGTCTCTGTATGTATGTATGTCTCTGTATGTATGTATGTCTCTTTATGTCTGTGTATGTACTCTGTGTGTATGTATGTATGTGTATGTATGTGTATGTATGTATGTATGTCTCTGTATGTATGTATGTGTATGTATGTATGTCTCTGTATGTATGTATGTATGTATGTCTCTGTATGTATGTATGTATGTATGTCTCTGTATGTATGTATGTATGTCTCTGTATGTATGTATGTCTCTGTATGTATGTATGTCTCTGTATGTATGTATGTATGTATGTCTCTGTATGTATGTCTATGTATGTATGTATGTCTCTTTATGTATGTATGTATGTATGTATGTGTCTCTGTATGTATGTATGTCTCTGTATGTATGTATGTATGTCTCTGTATGTATGTATGTATGTATGTCTCTGTATGTATGTATGTACTCTGTATGTATGTCTCTGTATGTCTCTGTATGTATGTATGTCTCTGTCTGTATGTATGTCTCTGTCTGTATGTATGTATGTCTCTGTATGTATGTATGTCTCTGTATGTATGTATGTCTGTCTCTGTATGTATGTATGTCTCTGTATGTATGTATGCCTCTGTCTGTCTGTATGTCTCTGTATGTATGTCTGTATGTATGTCTCTGTATGTATGTATGTATGTATGTACTCTGTATGTATTGTATGTCTGTCTCTGTATGTATGTCTCTGTATGTATGTATGTGTCTCTGTATGTATGTATGTCTCTGTATGTATGTATGTATGTCTCTGTATATATGTATGTATGTGTATGTATGTATGTCTCTGTATGTATGTATGTATTCTGTCTGTATGTATGTACTCTGTATATATGTCTCTGTATGTATGTATGTCTCTGTATGTCTCTGTATGTATGTATGTATGTCTCTGTATGTATGTATGTCTCTGTATGTACGTATGTCTCATGTATGTATGTCTCTGTATGTATGCATGTCTCTGTATGTCTCTGTATGTATGTATGTCTCTGTATGTATGTCTCTGTATGTATGTATGTATGTCTCTGTATGTATGTATGTGTCTCTGTATGTATGTATGTATGTGTATGTATGTATGTCTCTGTATGTATGTATGTATGTATGTATGTATGTATGTCTCTGTCTGTATGTCTCTGTCTGTCTGTCTGTCTGTATGTATGTATGTATGTCTCTGTCTGTATGTATGTATGTATGTATGTATGTCTCTGTCTGTCTGTATGTATGTATGTATGTATGTCTGTCTCTGTATGTATGTATGTATGTCTCTGTATGTATGTCTCTGTATGTATGTCTGTCTCTGTATGTATGTATGACTCTGTCTGTCTGTATGTATGTCTCTGTCTGTATGTATGTGTCTCTGTATGTATGTATGTCTCTGTATGTATGTATGTATGTCTCTGTCTGTATGTATGTATGTATGTATGTCTCTGTCTGTATGTATGTATGTATGTATGTATGTATGTCTCTGTCTGTCTGTATGTATGTATGTATGTATGTCTGTCTCTGTATGTATGTATGTATGTCTCTGTATGTATGTCTCTGTATGTATGTCTGTCTCTGTATGTATGTATGTCTCTGTCTGTCTGTATGTATGTCTCTGTCTGTATGTATGTGTCTCTGTATGTATGTATGTCTCTGTATGTATGTATGTATGTGTCTCTGTATGTATGTATGTATGTATGTGTATGTATGTATGTCTCTGTATGTATGTATGTATGTATGTATGTATGTCTCTGTCTGTATGTCTCTGTCTGTCTGTCTGTATGTATGTATGTATGTATGTCTCTGTCTGTATGTATGTATGTATGTATGTATGTGTCACGGTGCAAAGGTATACGTCTTCCTCCGGATGGTCTTTTGAATCAACACGGACGCAAGAGGTCGGGAGACAACAGCAATTTATTGTAATCCACAAAGTTAGTAGCCGGCGGCGGTCACATCAACCGTAATAACAATAAGTCCACAGAAGTCACAATCCAATGATAGCTTTGGCTCCTTGGTCCTGTAACTAAATCCTGGCTCTCTGCAGAGCTGTGCACAGGCCGGCTAACACATACTAACTCCAGCTACAACTATATACTAAACTGTTACACCTATACCTGGGGGTGGGGAGGGCTGAGCCACAGATCCTTCCCCCCTCACCTATACCAAGGAGAGCAGACTCCCTGTCTCTTTTGAACAATGCACAGTCCAACATCTTCTTGGAGACACTGATCAGATTATCTCCACCCATTGTCCTCACTAGTTAGAGGGATTTGCATACAATGTGCTAACACACTAGACCCCAATCAGCCAACTACACATTGATGTATATAACAGGTTAGAGAATACATTCCACATGAAATATATATTACACATTGCCTATAGTATAGACTCTAACCATCCCGTGACAACCCCTCCCCCTCTCAAAACATGTGCATGACACAATTGGCCTACACAGGTAAATTGGGGAATGCACATCAGTCTCTATAGCTCATATGTCCTCCTGCCGGGATAACCCATCCGCGTTCTGGTGTTGGTTCCCTCGGCGGTACTGAATGGTAAAGTTGTAGGGTTGAAGGGCTGGCATCTGTCAGAAAATCCGGTGGATCCATGTTGGCTTCTCCCTGAGCTTGGCTTCGGGTCACTGCTCCCACAAAGTGGCACTGTAGATTTCCAACATCGTTGCCTAACAGAACATCGGCCGGCAGCCCGCTCATCACACCAATTGTGCATCGTTTTGGTCCATAACCATAGTCGAGTTCCACGGTAGCTTTAGGAATACGTCTTTGAGTACCCCCTGCCAACTTGATAGAAATGCCAGGGCCCTCCTCTAGGGCCTCGGGTCGCACAACTCGGGGGTCCGCTACCGTTAGGAAAGCTCCCGAGTCCCGGAATCCAACAACTGTTCGGCCATCCAGTAGGACCTCCTGCAAGTGCTTCCTCTGAAGGTTTGCGGGATGTGTGGCGGAAGGCTGAATCCCATAGACCCCTGGAGGTGGAACAGATGGGTCATTCATGGAGTCATCTGGAAATGGGGCCAAACTTTCTGTCCTAGGGGTGGTTCCCAGGTAGTGAATAGGCCGGGATGCCACGGTGGCCCGTGCCCCCATGTTAGCAGGGCAACTAGCTTGCAAATGTCCAGGCCGCCCGCACCCAAAACATCTGCGCTCTAGCATTCTTCCAGTAGGTCGTTGTCTAGGGACAGGGTTGTTCATAGCTGGAGGCCGATGGGCTGGGGCAGGGGTAGAGGGGGAATTGTAATCCTGAGGCCGGACACGAAAGGTGGGTGGCTGGCTGAAGGGTGTCTGGCGGACTGTGGTAGTTTTCCGCTCCTCTGCAAACAACCTCTTCCACTGCGGCTTGATGGTCAGGCCCTCATCTGCAAGGGAAGCAGCTTGCTCAACTGTGGCTGGGTTCCGTTCCAGCACCCACTCACGGATCTCAGCGGGGCACTGGGAAAAGAACTGTTCCTTAAGTATGACTTGGAGGATCTTATCGACTGTGACAGCCCCCTCTCCTTCTAGCCAGCGCTTGCATGCTTGCTTCAACTTGTGGGCGAACATGTGGAAGGAGCTTCCCCCATTGTAAGACAAAGAGCGGAACTGAACTCGGTAGGTCTCTGGAGTGACTGCATAATACTTCTGCACCGCTCTTTTAATGGCCTCATAGTCCCGCTGATCACTAGGGTCCATGGCTCTGAGAGCTTCCGCAGCCCCATCTCGTAGGTGCCCCACCAGATACCGGACCCAATCCTTCTCTGGGACTTCCATCAGGCGGCACTGGTGTTCGAAGTCCTGAAAATATCCATCAACATCCCCAGCCGCTTCATCAAAGGTCTTGAAGTGTTTATGGGAGACATATGGTGGTTCTCTCACTGTTGGGCTGGGGGTCGACGTTTGATTATAATTCCGCGTAGTTATCTCAGCCATTCGCATTTCATGCGCCATTCTTTCCTTTTCATGCGCCATTCTCTGTTCCTCCTTCTCCGTTTCCTGAGCCCTCTGTAACGCTCTACTCCTTTGCTCTGCAGTTGCTTCTAGCCCCAGCACTGCCAATTCCTCCTCATACAAAACAACCCATCTGCTCTTTTGGGTCTGTACCTGCCACTCCCGTATCTCTCCAGTCTCCTGGGGGCAGCCCTCCTCATGGTCGCTTTGCAGGGTCATCTCCTCCAGTGCCTCGATCAGTTGCTCTTTCGTTCTTCCCTGGTAACTCAGGTTTAGTTCCCGGGCCCTTACTTGTAGACTTGCCATAGTCCAGTTCCTGTATTCTGAGGTTGTGGCTCCATTAATCGCTGGGCTGCTGTAGTCCATCTCGCTATCCGCTGTTGATCCCACCGCTGCCAACCAGTTGTCACGGAGCAAAGGTATACGTCTTCCTCCGGATGGTCTTTTGAATCAACACGGACGCAAGAGGTCGGGAGACAACAGCAATTTATTGTAATCCACAAAGTTAGTAGCCGGCGGCGGTCACATCAACCGTAATAACAATAAGTCCACAGAAGTCACAATCCAATGATAGCTTTGGTTCCTTGGTCCTGTAACTAAGTCCTGGCTCTCTGCAGAGCTGTGCACAGGCCGGCTAACACATACTAACTGCAGCTACAACTATATACTAAACTGTTACTTCCTCTATCTGTGGGTGGGAAGGGCTGAGTCACAGATCCTTCCCCCCTCACCTATACCAAGGAGAGCAGACTCCCTGTCTACTATGGACAATGCACCGTCCAACATCTTCTTGGAGACACTGATCAGATTATCTCCACCCATTGTCCTCACTGGTCCTCACTAGTTAGAGGTATTTGCATACAATGTGCTAACACACTAGACCCTAATCAGCCAACTACACATTGATGTTTACAACAGGTTAGAGAATACATTCCACATGAAATATATATTACACATTGCCTATAGTATAGACTCTAACCATCCCGTGACAGTATGTATATCTCTGTCTGTCTGTATGTATGTATGTATGTCTGTCTCTGTATGTATGTATGTATGTCTCTGTATGTATGTCTGTCTCTGTATGTATGTATGTCTCTGTCTGTCTGTATGTATGTCTCTGTCTGTATGTATGTGTCTCTGTATGTATGTATGTCTCTGTATGTATGTATGTATGTCTCTGTCTGTATGTATGTATGTATGTATGTCTCTGTCTGTATGTATGTATGTATGTCTCTGTCTGTATGTATGTATGTATGTATGTATGTCTCTGTATGTATGTCTGTCTCTGTATGTATGTATGTCTCTGTCTGTCTGTATGTATGTCTCTGTCTGTCTGTATGTATGTCTCTGTCTGTATGTATGTCTCTGTATGTATGTATTTCTATGTATGTATGTCTGTCTCTGTATGTATGTCTGTCTCTGTCTGTATGTATGTCTCTGTATGTATGTATGTCTCTGTCTGTCTGTATGTATGTCTCTGTCTGTATGTATGTGTCTCTGTATGTATGTATGTCTCTGTATGTATGTATGTATGTCTCTGTCTGTATGTATGTATGTATGTATGTCTCTGTCTGTATGTATGTATGTATGTCTCTGTATGTATGTATGTATGTATGTATGTATGTCTCTGTATGTATGTCTGTCTCTGTATGTATGTATGTCTCTGTCTGTCTGTATGTATGTCTCTGTCTGTCTGTATGTATGTCTCTGTCTGTATGTATGTCTCTGTATGTATGTATTTCTATGTATGTATGTCTGTCTCTGTATGTATGTCTGTCTCTGTCTGTATGTATGTCTCTGTCTGTATGTATGTCTCTGTATGTATGTATGTATGTATGTCTCTGTCTGTATGTATGTATGTATGTCTCTGTCTGTATGTATGTATGTCTGTCTCTGTATGTATGTCTGTCTCTGTATGTATGTCTGTCTCTGTATGTATGTCTGTCTCTGTATGTATGTATGTCTCTGTCTGTCTGTATGTATGTCTCTGTCTGTATGTATGTATGTCTCTGTATGTCTGTATGTCTCTGTATGTATGTATTTCTATGTATGTACTGCTCACACGGTAAGTCTTTGTACTTGGCGGATGTTGTGGAATGTCAGCTGTTTGGGTGAGAAGTAAAAGTCGCCCCCGCACTCACTCTGCACACACAGGCAGGGCAGGGACGCCCACTACATTTAAAGGGAAGCATGACAGATGTAAAGGGCGTCCATGCTGGAAAAGATCAGGTAAGTTCTGCCTACTTTAGTGGTGGGGACTTCCTGGACAATAAAGGGTTAACCACTTCAGAGCATCCCCAAATGTTAGAAGGATACCATAAAGGGCCCCCCTGCCGGGCCCCCCCAGTCATCACCTGGTAGTCAGCAGTCAGTGTGCCTGCAGCGCCACCGCTGGGGATCCTAAGAATTACACTGTGTCCATAGAAATCAGTAGGTTGTTTGTGTGATGTCGGTCAGCGGGGTCGTGACTTAAGGCCGGGTTCACACAGGGGGTTTTTTGGACCGGATTTTGATGCGGAGGCCACCTCAGAATCCGGTCCAAAAAACGGCAGACAGTGCACCGGTATCCAGTCGCAGCATTCCTCTCCAGATTAGGCCCAAATGAATGGAGGGAGTCCGCGGGTGTCAGGAAAGGGCAAGCAGGAACAAACCGGTCACAGAAAAAGGAACCCATTGAACTCAATGGGAGGCGGTTTTTTGAGCTGGATTTTGACACAGATTCCAAAAAAACCCCTTGTGAACCCGACCGACGACTCAAGGGCCAGGGTGCTAACCTCGGCTTCCACAACGTCACACCCGTCACCCGTCTGTATATTTTAGCTGCCCTTCCATTTCCCTTTCCTTCTGTATCTGGCCCATGGCTGTACACACAAGTCCCAGCATTTTACCCCTATCGGCACCCCCTGTTGTGCCCCAGCCTCCTCCCCATAAGCTGCTGATCATCTGATATATTGGCCACTAAAGGCTTTGTTTTCTCCTTTCTGTCAGTGGAAGGCTGAGTATTATAAATGTCTGTCCAGTGCACCAGAGGGCGGGGAATACATTTATGATGCACAATCTGACGGCCATCAAAGAAGTGTATGAATCTCCAGTGCGGTGAGGCTGCTCTGTCCCGGGCAGCGGATTGTGGACCCGCTCAGCTACCAAATCACTTTGTCTTGGGGCCCCTCTAAGGGCAATATCCCAGCAGACTCCCCAGATTTCACCCTGTAACCCCCTGGAGTGAGTCCGCCAGGCCGCTACTTACTATGGTCCAGGCTTAGTCACAGCTGACCTGGCGGAGAAGAGAAAAAACGCAGAATGTGAACACAGACTAAAGCAGCGTAGACAGGAACAGGGTAAGATAGAAGAAAAGACAAAAAATACCCAGAAAATATATCGCAGAAAGCCCAGAGGATGCAGGTGTACGGGATATATATATGTGTATAGCAGCCTGGAAACTATATACACTCTATATACAGTATATACAGTGTTGGCCAAAAGTATCGCCCCCCTGCAGTCCTGTCAGATAATCCCTGCTGTCCCCCAGATAATGATTACACAGCACAGACTCTTATATAGTATATAAGTGACACAGGGTATATACAGTATAAGTATCGCCCCCCTGCAGTCCTGTCAGATAATCCTCGCTGTCCCCCAGATAATGATTACACAGCACAAACTCTTATATAGTATATAAGTGACACAGGGTATATACAGTATAAGTATCGCCCCCTGCAGTCCTGTCAGATAATCCTCGCTGTCCCCAGATAATGATTACAGGCACAGACTCTTATATAGTATATAAGTGACACAGGGTATATACAGTATAAGTATCGCCCCCTGCAGTCCTGTCAGATAATCCTCGCTGTCCCCCAGATAATGATTACACAGCACAGACTCTTATATAGTATATAAGAGACACAGGGTATATACAGTATAAGTATCGCCCCCTGCAGTCCTGTCAGATAATCCTCGCTGTCCCCCAGATAATGATTACACAGCACAGACTCTTATATAGTATATAAGTGACACAGGGTATATATAGTATAAGTATCGCCCCCTGCAGTCCTGTCAGATAATCCTCGCTGTCCCCAGATAATGATTACACAGCACAGACTCTTATGTAGTATATAAGTGACACAGGGTATATACAGTATAAGTATCGCCCCCTGCAGTCCTGTCAGATAATCATCGCTGTCCCCAGATAATGATTACACAGCACAGACTCTTATATAGTATATAAGTGACACAGGGTATATACAGTATAAGTATCGCCCCCTGCAGTCCTGTCAGATTATCCTCGCTGTCCCCCAGATAATGATTACACAGCACAAACTCTTATATAGTATATAAGTGACACAGGGTATATACAGTATAAGTATCGCCCCCTGCAGTCCTGTCAGATAATCCTCGCTGTCCCCCAGATAATGATTACACAGCACAGACTCTTATATAGTATATAAGTGACACAGGGTATATACAGTATAAGTATCGCCCCCTGCAGTCCTGTCAGATAATCCTCGCTGTCCCCAGATAATGATTGCACAGCACAGACTCTTATATAGTATATAAGTGACACAGGGTATATACAGTATAAGTATCACCCCCTGCAGTCCTGTCAGATAATCCTCGCTGTCTCCAGATAATGATTACACAGCACAGACTCTTATATAGTATATAAGTGACACAGGGTATATACAGTATAAGAACCGCCCCCTGCAGTCCTGTCAGATAATCCTCGGTTTCCCCAGATAATGATTACACAGCATAGACTCTTATATATAGTATATAAGTGACACAGGGTATATACAGTATAAGTATCGCCCCCTGCAGTCCTGTCAGATAATCCTCACTGTTCCCCAGATAATGATTACACAGCACAGACTCTTATATAGTATATAAGTGACACAGGGTATATACAGTATAAGTATCGCCCCCTGCAGTTCTGTCAGATAATCCTCGCTGTCCCCCAGATAATGATTACACAGCACAAACTCTTATATAGTATATAAGTGACACAGGGTATATACAGTATAAGTATCGCCCCCTGCAGTCCTGTCAGATAATCCTCGCTATCCCCCAGATAATGATTACACAGCACAAACTCTTATATAGTATACAAGTGACACAGGGTATATACAGTATAAGTATCGCCCCCTGCAGTCCTGTCAGATAATCCTCGCTGTCCCCCAGATAATGATTACACAGCACAGACTCTTATATAGTATATAAGTGACACAGGGTATATACAGTATAAGTATCGCCCCCCCCCCCTGCAGTTCTGTCAGATAATCCCCGGTGTCCCCCAGATAATGATTACACAGCACAGACTCTTATATAGTATATAATTGACACAGGGTATATACAGTATAAGTATCGCCCCCCTGCAGTCCTGTCAGATAATCCTCGCTGTCCCCCAGATAATGATTACACAGCACAAACACTTATATAGTATATAAGTGACACAGGGTATATACAGTATAAGTATCGCCCCCTGCAGTCCTGTCAGATAATCCTCGCTGTCCCCCAGATAATGATTACACAGCACAGACTATTATATAGTATATAAGTGACACAGGGTATATATAGTATAAGTATCGCCCCCTGCAGTCCTGTCAGATAATCCTCGCTGTCCCCAGATAATGATTACACAGCACAGACTCTTATGTAGTATATAAGTGACACAGGGTATATACAGTATAAGTATCGCCCCCTGCAGTCCTGTCAGATAATCATCGCTGTCCCCAGATAATGATTACACAGCACAGACTCTTATATAGTATATAAGTGACACAGGGTATATACAGTATAAGAACCGCCCCCTGCAGTCCTGTCAGATAATCCTCGGTTTCCCCAGATAATGATTACACAGCATAGACTCTTATATATAGTATATAAGTGACACAGGGTATATACAGTATAAGTATCGCCCCCTGCAGTCCTGTCAGATAATCCTCGCTGTCCCCCAGATAATGATTACACAGCACAGACTCTTATATAGTATATAAGTGACACAGGGTATATACAGTATAAGTATCGCCCCCTGCAGTCCTGTCAGATAATCCTCGCTGTCCCCAGATAATGATTACACAGCACAGACTCTTATATAGTATATAAGTGACACAGGGTATATACAGTATAAGTATCGCCCCCTGCAGTCCTGTCAGATAATCCTCGGTGTCCCCAGATAATGATTACACAGCACAGACTCTTATATAGTATATAAGTGACACAGGGTATATACAGTATAAGTATCGCCCCCTGCAGTTCTGTCAGATAATCCTCGCTGTCCCCCAGATAATGATTACACAGCACAAACTCTTATATAGTATATAAGTGACACAGGGTATATACAGTATAAGTATCGCCCCCCCCCCCCTGCAGTTCTGTCAGATAATCCCCGGTGTCCCCCAGATAATGATTACACAGCACAGACTCTTATATAGTATATAATTGACACAGGGTATATACAGTATAAGTATCGCCCCCCTGCAGTCCTGTCAGATAATCCTCGCTGTCCCCCAGATAATGATTACACAGCACAAACACTTATATAGTATATAAGTGACACAGGGTATATACAGTATAAGTATCGCCCCCTGCAGTCCTGTCAGATAATCCTCGCTGTACCCCAGATAATGATTACACAGCACAGACTCTTATATAGTATATAAGTGACACAGGGTATATACAGTATAAGTATCGCCCCCTGCAGTCCTGTCAGATAGTCCTCGGTGTCTCCAGATAATGATTACACAGCACAAACTCTTATATAGTATATAAGTGACACAGGGTATATACAGTATAAGTATCGCCCCCTGCAGTCCTGTCAGATAATCCTCGCTGTCCCCCAGATAATGATTACAGGCACAGACTCTTATATAGTATATAAGTGACACAGGGTATATACAGTATAAGTATCGCCCCCTGCAGTCCTGTCAGATAATCCTCACTGTCCCCCAGATAATGATTACACAGCACAGACTCTGTATATAGTATATAAGTGACACAGGGTATATACAGTATAAGTATCGCCCTCTGCAGTCCTGTCAGATAGTCCTCGGTGTCTCCAGATAATGATTACACAGCACAAACTCTTATATAGTATATAAGTGACACAGGGTATATACAGTATAAGTATCGCCCCCTGCAGTCCTGTCAGATAATCCTCGCTGTCCCCCAGATAATGATTACAGGCACAGACTCTTATATAGTATATAAGTGACACAGGGTATATACAGTATAAGTATCGCCCCCTGCAGTCCTGTCAGATAATCCTCGCTGTCCCCCAGATAATGATTACACAGCACAGACTCTTATATAGTTTATAAGTGACACAGGGTATATACAGTATAAGTATCGCCCCCTGCAGTCCTGTCAGATAATCCTCGCTGTCCCCCAGATAATGATTACACAGCACAGACTCTTATATAGTATATAAGTGACACAGGGTATATACAGTATAAGTATCGCCCCCTGCAGTCCTGTCAGATAATCCTCGCTGTCCCCCAGATAATGATTACACAGCACAGACTCTTATATAGTATATAAGTGACACAGGGTATATACAGTATAAGTATCGCCCCCTGCAGTCCTGTCAGATAATCCTCGCTGTCCCCCAGATAATGATTACACAGCACAGACTCTTATATAGTATATAAGTGACACAGGGTATATACAGTATAAGTATCGCCCCCCCCCCCTGCAGTTCTGTCAGATAATCCCCGGTGTCCCCCAGATAATGATTACAGGCACAGACTCTTATATAGTATATAATTGACACAGGGTATATACAGTATAAGTATCGCCCCCCTGCAGTCCTGTCAGATAATCCTCACTGTCCCCCAGATAATGATTACACAGCACAAACACTTATATAGTATATAAGTGACACAGGGTATATACAGTATAAGTATCGCCCCCTGCAGTCCTGTCAGATAATCCTCGCTGTACCCCAGATAATGATTACACAGCACAGACTCTTATATAGTATATAAGTGACACAGGGTATATACAGTATAAGTATCGCCCCCTGCAGTCCTGTCAGATAGTCCTCGGTGTCTCCAGATAATGATTACACAGCACAAACTCTTATATAGTATATAAGTGACACAGGGTATATACAGTATAAGTATCACACCCTGCAGTCCTGTCAGATAATCCTCGCTGTCCCCCAGATAATGATTACAGGCACAGACTCTTATATAGTATATAAGTGACACAGGGTATATACAGTATAAGTATCGCCCCCTGCAGTCCTGTCAGATAATCCTCGCTGTCCCCCAGATAATGATTACACAGCACAAACTCTTATATAGTATAAGTGACACAGGGTATATACGGTATAAGTATCGCCCCCTGCAGTCCTGTCAGATAATCCTCGCTGTCCCCAGATAATGATTACACAGCACAGACTCTTATATAGTATATAAGTGACACAGGGTATATACAGTATAAGTATCGCCCCCTGCAGTCCTGTCAGATAATCCTCGGTGTCCCCCAGATAATGATTACACAGCACAGACTCTTATATAGTATATAAGTGACACAGGGTATATACAGTATAAGTATCGCCCCCTGCAGTCCTGTCAGATAATCCTCGCTGTCCCCCAGATAATGATTACAAGCACAAACTCTTATATAGTATATAAGTGACACAGGGTATATACAGTATAAGTATCGCCCCCTGCAGTTCTGTCAGATAATCCTCGCTGTCCCCCAGATAATGATTACACAGCACAAACTCTTATATAGTATATAAGTGACACAGGGTATATACAGTATAAGTATCGCCCCCTGCAGTCCTGTCAGATAATCCTCGCTGTCCCCAGATAATGATTACACAGCACAGACTCTCATATAGTATATAAGTGACACAGGGTATATACAGTATAAGTATCATCCCCTGTAGTCCTGTCAGATAATCCTCGCTGTCCCCCAGATAATGATTACACAGCACAAACTCTTATATAGTATATAAGTGACACAGGGTATATACAGTATAAGTATCGCCCCCTGCAGTCCTGTCAGATAATCCTCGTTGTCTCCCAGATAATGATTACACAGCACAGACTCTTATATAGTATATAAGTGACACAGGGTATATACAGTATAAGTATCGCCCCCTGCAGTCCTGTCAGATAATCCTCGCTATCCCCAGATAATGATTACACAGCACAGACTCTTATATATAGTATATAAGTGACACAGGGTATATACAGTATAAGTATCACACCCTGCAGTCCTGTCAGATAATCCTCGCTATCCCCCAGATAATGATTACACAGCACAGACTCTTATATATAGTATATAAGTGACACAGGGTATATACAGTATAAGTATCGCCCCCTGCAGTCCTGTCAGATAATCCTCGCTATCCCCAGATAATGATTACACAGCACAAACTCTTATATAGTATATAAGTGACACAGGATATATACAGTATAAGTATCGCCCCCTGCAGTCCTGTCAGATAATCCTCGCTATCCCCCAGATAATGATTACACAGCACAAACTCTTATATAGTATATAAGTGACACAGGGTATATACAGTATAAGTATCGCCCCCTGCAGTCCTGTCAGATAATCCTCGCTGTCCCCCAGATAATGATTACACAGCACAGACTCTTATATAGTATATAAGTGACACAGGGTATATACAGTATAAGTATCGCCCCCTGCAGTCCTGTCAGATAATCCTCACTGTCCCCCAGATAATGATTACACAGCACAGACTCTTATATAGTATATAAGTGACACAGGGTATATACAGTATAAGTATCGCCCCCTGCAGTCCTGTCAGATAATCCTCGCTGTCCCCCAGATAATGATTACAAGCACAAACTCTTATATAGTATATAAGTGACACAGGGTATATACAGTATAAGTATCGCCCCCTGCAGTTCTGTCAGATAATCCTCGCTGTCCCCCAGATAATGATTACACAGCACAAACTCTTATATAGTATATAAGTGACACAGGGTATATACAGTATAAGTATCGCCCCCTGCAGTCCTGTCAGATAATCCTCGCTGTCCCCAGATAATGATTACACAGCACAGACTCTTATATAGTATATAAGTGACACAGGGTATATACAGTATAAGTATCATCCCCTGTAGTCCTGTCAGATAATCCTCGCTGTCCCCCAGATAATGATTACACAGCACAAACTCTTATATAGTATATAAGTGACACAGGGTATATACAGTATAAGTATCGCCCCCTGCAGTCCTGTCAGATAATCCTCGTTGTCTCCCAGATAATGATTACACAGCACAGACTCTTATATAGTATATAAGTGACACAGGGTATATACAGTATAAGTATCGCCCCCTGCAGTCCTGTCAGATAATCCTCGCTATCCCCAGATAATGATTACACAGCACAGACTCTTATATATAGTATATAAGTGACACAGGGTATATACAGTATAAGTATCACACCCTGCAGTCCTGTCAGATAATCCTCGCTATCCCCCAGATAATGATTACACAGCACAGACTCTTATATATAGTATATAAGTGACACAGGGTATATACAGTATAAGTATCGCCCCCTGCAGTCCTGTCAGATAATCCTCGCTGTCCCCCAGATAATGATTACACAGCACAAACTCTTATATAGTATAAGTGACACAGGGTATATACGGTATAAGTATCGCCCCCTGCAGTCCTGTCAGATAATCCTCGCTGTCCCCAGATAATGATTACACAGCACAGACTCTTATATAGTATATAAGTGACACAGGGTATATACAGTATAAGTATCGCCCCCTGCAGTCCTGTCAGATAATCCTCGGTGTCCCCCAGATAATGATTACACAGCACAGACTCTTATATAGTATATAAGTGACACAGGGTATATACAGTATAAGTATCGCCCCCTGCAGTCCTGTCAGATAATCCTCGCTGTCCCCCAGATAATGATTACAAGCACAAACTCTTATATAGTATATAAGTGACACAGGGTATATACAGTATAAGTATCGCCCCCTGCAGTTCTGTCAGATAATCCTCGCTGTCCCCCAGATAATGATTACACAGCACAAACTCTTATATAGTATATAAGTGACACAGGGTATATACAGTATAAGTATCGCCCCCTGCAGTCCTGTCAGATAATCCTCGCTGTCCCCAGATAATGATTACACAGCACAGACTCTCATATAGTATATAAGTGACACAGGGTATATACAGTATAAGTATCATCCCCTGTAGTCCTGTCAGATAATCCTCGCTGTCCCCCAGATAATGATTACACAGCACAAACTCTTATATAGTATATAAGTGACACAGGGTATATACAGTATAAGTATCGCCCCCTGCAGTCCTGTCAGATAATCCTCGTTGTCTCCCAGATAATGATTACACAGCACAGACTCTTATATAGTATATAAGTGACACAGGGTATATACAGTATAAGTATCGCCCCCTGCAGTCCTGTCAGATAATCCTCGCTATCCCCAGATAATGATTACACAGCACAGACTCTTATATATAGTATATAAGTGACACAGGGTATATACAGTATAAGTATCACACCCTGCAGTCCTGTCAGATAATCCTCGCTATCCCCCAGATAATGATTACACAGCACAGACTCTTATATATAGTATATAAGTGACACAGGGTATATACAGTATAAGTATCGCCCCCTGCAGTCCTGTCAGATAATCCTCGCTATCCCCAGATAATGATTACACAGCACAAACTCTTATATAGTATATAAGTGACACAGGATATATACAGTATAAGTATCGCCCCCTGCAGTCCTGTCAGATAATCCTCGCTATCCCCCAGATAATGATTACACAGCACAAACTCTTATATAGTATATAAGTGACACAGGGTATATACAGTATAAGTATCGCCCCCTGCAGTCCTGTCAGATAATCCTCGCTGTCCCCCAGATAATGATTACACAGCACAGACTCTTATATAGTATATAAGTGACACAGGGTATATACAGTATAAGTATCGCCCCCTGCAGTCCTGTCAGATAATCCTCACTGTCCCCCAGATAATGATTACACAGCACAGACTCTTATATAGTATATAAGTGACACAGGGTATATACAGTATAAGTATCGCCCCCTGCAGTCCTGTCAGATAATCCTCGCTGTCCCCCAGATAATGATTACAAGCACAAACTCTTATATAGTATATAAGTGACACAGGGTATATACAGTATAAGTATCGCCCCCTGCAGTTCTGTCAGATAATCCTCGCTGTCCCCCAGATAATGATTACACAGCACAAACTCTTATATAGTATATAAGTGACACAGGGTATATACAGTATAAGTATCGCCCCCTGCAGTCCTGTCAGATAATCCTCGCTGTCCCCAGATAATGATTACACAGCACAGACTCTTATATAGTATATAAGTGACACAGGGTATATACAGTATAAGTATCATCCCCTGTAGTCCTGTCAGATAATCCTCGCTGTCCCCCAGATAATGATTACACAGCACAAACTCTTATATAGTATATAAGTGACACAGGGTATATACAGTATAAGTATCGCCCCCTGCAGTCCTGTCAGATAATCCTCGTTGTCTCCCAGATAATGATTACACAGCACAGACTCTTATATAGTATATAAGTGACACAGGGTATATACAGTATAAGTATCGCCCCCTGCAGTCCTGTCAGATAATCCTCGCTATCCCCAGATAATGATTACACAGCACAGACTCTTATATATAGTATATAAGTGACACAGGGTATATACAGTATAAGTATCACACCCTGCAGTCCTGTCAGATAATCCTCGCTATCCCCCAGATAATGATTACACAGCACAGACTCTTATATATAGTATATAAGTGACACAGGGTATATACAGTATAAGTATCGCCCCCTGCAGTCCTGTCAGATAATCCTCGCTATCCCCAGATAATGATTACACAGCACAAACTCTTATATAGTATATAAGTGACACAGGATATATACAGTATAAGTATCGCCCCCTGCAGTCCTGTCAGATAATCCTCGCTATCCCCCAGATAATGATTACACAGCACAAACTCTTATATAGTATATAAGTGACACAGGGTATATACAGTATAAGTATCGCCCCCTGCAGTCCTGTCAGATAATCCTCGCTGTCCCCCAGATAATGATTACACAGCACAGACTCTTATATAGTATATAAGTGACACAGGGTATATACAGTATAAGTATCGCCCCCTGCAGTCCTGTCAGATAATCCTCACTGTCCCCCAGATAATGATTACACAGCACAGACTCTTATATAGTATATAAGTGACACAGGGTATATACAGTATAAGTATCGCCCCCTGCAGTCCTGTCAGATAATCCTCGCTGTCCCCAGATAATGATTACACAGCACAGACTCTTATATAGTATATAAGTGACACAGGGTATATAAAGTATAAGTATCGCCCCCTGCAGTCCTGTCAGATAATCCTCGCTGTCCCCAGATAATGATTACACAGCACAGACTCTTATTTAGTATATAAGTGACACAGGGTATATACAGTATAAGTATCGCCCCCTGCAGTCCTGTCAGATAATCCTCGCTGTCCCCCAGATAATGATTACACAGCACAGACTCTTATATAGTATATAAGTGACACAGGGTATATACAGTATAAGTATCGCCCCCTGCAGTCCTGTCAGATAATCCTCGCTGTCCCCAGATAATGATTACACAGCACAGACTCTTATATAGTATATAAGTGACACAGGGTATATACAGTATAAGTATCGCCCCCTGCAGTCCTGTCAGATAATCCTCACTGTCCCCAGATAATGATTACACAGCACAGACTCTTATATAGTATATAAGTGACACAGGGTATATACAGTATAAGTATCACCCCCTGCAGTCCTGTCAGATAATCCTCGCTGTCCCCAGATAATGATTACACAGAACAGACTGTTATATAGTATATAAGTGACACAGGGTATATACAGTATAAGTATCGCCCCCTGCAGTCCTGTCAGATAATCCTCGCTGTCCCCCAGATAATGATTACACAGCACAGACTCTTATATAGTATATAAGTGACACAGGGTATATACAGTATAAGTATCACCCCCTGCAGTCCTGTCAGATAATCCTCACTGTCTCCAGATAATGATTACACAGCACAAACTCTTATATAGTATATAAGTGACACAGGGTATATACAGTATAAGTATCGCCCCCTGCAGTCCTGTCAGATAATCCTCGCTGTCCCCCAGATAATGATTACAAGCACAAACTCTTATATAGTATATAAGTGACACAGGGTATATACAGTATAAGTATCGCCCCCTGCAGTCCTGTCAGATAATCCTCGCTGTCCCCCAGATAATGATTACACAGCACAAACTCTTTGGTAATATCTTCAGTTATTTTGCTTGCAATGAAAAAACACAAAAGAGAATGAAAAAAAGTCACATCATTGATCATTTTACACAAAACTCCAGAACTGGTGCCGACAGAAGTATTGGCGCCCTCAGCCTAATACTTGGTAGCACAACCTTTAGACACAATAACTGCGCACAACCGCTTCCGCTAACCAGCAATGAGTTTCTTACAAGGCTCTGCTGGAATCTTAGACCATTCTTCTTTGGCAAACTGCTCGCGGTCCCCCCTGAGATGTGAAGGGGGCCTTCTCCAAACTGCCACCAAGAGATCTCTCCCCTCCCCCACAGGTGTTCTATGGGATTCAGGGCTGGACTCATTGCTGCCACTTTACAAGTCTCCAGGGCTTTCTCTCACCACCATTTTCTAGTGCTGACCTGAAGTGTGTTTTGGGTCCTTGTCCTGCTGGAAGAGCCCTGACCTCTGAGGGAGACCCCGCTTTCTCACACTGGGCCCTACATGATGCTGCACAATGTGTTGGTCGTCTTCAGACTTCATAATGCCATGCACACGGTCAAGCAGTCCAGTGCCAGAGGCAGCAAAGCAACCCCAAACCATCAGGGCCCTCCGCCATGTCTGACTGTAGGGGGCGTCTTCTTCTCTCTTTTTCCTGTAATCTCTATGTTGAGGCCTTCTCCTACTTTTGTCTCCTCTGACCAGAGAACATTCTTCCAGAACGGTTTTGGCTTTCTCAGGTAAGTTTTGGCAAACTCCAGCCTGGCTTCTGTCTGTGGGTAAGAAGTGGGGTCTTCCTGGGTCTCCTACCATACAGTCCCTTCTCATTCAGACGCTGACACTGGATAGTACGGGGTGACACTGTTGTACCCTCGGACTGCAGGGCAGCTTGGACTTGTTTGGATGTTAGTCGCGGTTCTTTATCCGCCATCCGCACAATCTTGCGGTGAAATCTCTGGTCCATGTTTCTTTTGCGGCCACATCTAGGGAGGTTAGCCACAGGGCCATGGGCTTTACACTTCTTACTGACACTGCGCACGGTAGACACAGGAACATTCAGGTCTTTGGAGATGGACTTGTAGCCTTGAGATTGCTCAGGCTTCCTCACAATTTTGCTTCTCAAGTCCTCAGACAGTTCTTTGGTCTTCTTTCTTTTCTCCATGCTCAATGTGGTCACACAAGGACACAGGACAGAGGTGGAGTCAACTTTAATCCATTTGAACTGGCTGCAAGTGTGATTTAGTTATTGCCATCACCTGTTTGGTGCCTCAACTAAGTAACAAGTGCTGTTAATTACACAAATTAGAGAAGCATCACATGATTTTTCAAACACAGGCATGATTGACCTCCCTACAATGCCTGGCCATGCTCCTGATGAGGTTGTGGATGGTCTCCTGAGGGATCTTCTCCCAGACCTGGACTAAACCATCTGACAGCTCCTGGCACCACTTAAGGCTCCGCCGGAAGCTTAGAGCTTCCAATCTGAAAGGTCTTCTCCACATATCTCAGGCTAGATTCACACTAGAGTCGTCTCTCCGTTGTTTGGGTAGGTCGGCGGACGGCTAAAACACGAATAACACTCAGAATCCGATGATCCCCATTGACCACAATGAGGTCCATCCTATATCCATCGTTATAAAACTGAAACCGGTTGAGGACAAAGTCTTTCATTCAGACTTTTTCCTTTGCCAATTTTCAGGTGGACAATGTCACGGAGTCTCCAACGCTGATGTGAATTGAGTCTAATTCATGGTACTCGTTCTTTCTTCTGTACCTTACACATTGTCCTTTGCAGGTTTCTCTCTACGATCACTTGAAGAAGCGCCATGTCTGATCTTCACTCAAAGAAGATGCACGAGACTAAGGAATGGTTAATGAGTCAGACAAAAATTCCCACCGGTGGATCAATCCTTTATCCCTAACAACTTCCGCTTGGGTCATCCGAAGGTTTCATTCCCAAAAAACTTGTTCTTCAGGGGATTGAGGGGAAATCTTGGCATTGTAATTGATGGGGCCCCGGGGCCCAGACTAATTAGTTTGTTGACCTGTAAATCACAACTCCGGAGCTGTTTGTTTGCCTTCAGTTTATAGGGCCCTGGAGCCAGGATTCACGTCTCTCCAGATATGATACGACTGGAAAGACCTGACTTGTAGATTTCCATAACCTCCAGTATGTTTCCCATCACCTTGAATCTGTGACCTCAGCTATTTAAAATTTTGCTGCCAAAGACTCCAGATCAGTAACAAATTCTGTATATCCTCTCTACCTGCACCCCCAAAAATAGCTGCCCCATCTCTCTACTACCTGGCTGGCCCTTAGGTGTAGTGTATTATGCATGGCCTCAGCCACCAGAGGCTCATCCACATTGGGTGATGTCACCATCCACAGTCCTGTACGGCTCTAGTATATTTCTATCCCAGTGGGCGACCTACAACCTGGCCACCTACTGGAAGACATCATGGAGACCACAACCTGGCCACCTACTGGAAGACATCATGGAGACTACAACCTGGGCCAGCTACCGGAAGACATCATGGAGACTACAACCTGGCCACCTACTGACCTACTGGAAGACATCATGGAGACTACAACCTGGCCACCTACTGGAAGACATCATGGAAACTACAACCTGGGCCAGCTACTGGAAGACATCATGGAGACTACAACCTGGCCACCTACTGACCTACTGGAAGACATCATGGAGACTACAACCTGGCCACCTACTGGAAGACATCATGGAAACTACAACCTGGGCCAGCTACTGGAAGACATCATGGAGACTACAACCTGGCCACCTACTGACCTACTGGAAGACATCATGGAGACTACAACCTGGGCCACCTACTGGAAGACATCATGGAGACTACAACCCGGGCCTCCTACTGGAAGACATCATGGAGACTACAACCTGGCCACCTACTAGAAGACATCATGGAGACTACAACATGGCCACCTACTGGAAGACATCATGGAGACTACAACCTGGCCACCTACTGGAAGACATCATGGAAACTACAACCTGGCCACCTATTGACCTACTGGAAGACATCATAGGGACTACAACCTGGGCCACCTACTGGAAGACATCATGGAGACTACAACCTGGCCACCTACTGAAAGACATCATGGAGACTACAACCTGGCCACCTACTGAAAGACATCATGGAGACTACAACCTGGCCACCTACTGGAAGACATCATGGAGACTACAACATGGCCACCTACTGACCTACTGGAAGACATCATGGAGACTACAACCTGGCCACCTACTGGAAGACATCATGGAAACTACAACCTGGGCCAGCTACTGGAAGACATCATGGAGACTACAACCTGGCCACCTACTGACCTACTGGAAGACATCATGGAGACTACAACCTGGGCCACCTACTGGAAGACATCATGGAGACTACAACCCGGGCCTCCTACTGGAAGACATCATGGAGACTACAACATGGCCACCTACTGACCTACTGGAAGACATCATGGAGACTACAACATGGCCACCTACTGGAAGACATCATGGAGACTACAACCCGGGCCTCCTACTGGAAGACATCATGGAGACTACAACCTGGCCACCTACTAGAAGACATCATGGAGACTACAACATGGCCACCTACTGGAAGACATCATGGAGACTACAACCTGGCCACCTACTGGAAGACATCATGGAAACTACAACCTGGCCACCTATTGACCTACTGGAAGACATCATAGGGACTACAACCTGGGCCACCTACTGGAAGACATCATGGAGACTACAACATGGCCACCTACTGACCTACTGGAAGACATCATGGAGACTACAACCTGGCCACCTACTGGAAGACATCATGGAGACTACAACCTGGCCACCTACTGAAAGACATCATGGAGACTACAACCTGGCCACCTACTGAAAGACATCATGGAAACTACAACCTGGCCACCTACTGGAAGACATCATAGAGACTACAACATGGCCACCTACTGACCTACTGGAAGACATCATGGAGACCACAACGGGGCTGCAGAGGCTTCGGCCAATGTAGGGGTGGCACATGGGAGTGTGCGAGGGGTCTTAGTAATGTAAATGATGTCTGAGCTTTGCCCCACGTATAAGTGCATGTGACACATCCACTGGGATTATTACTGGTGGTGTTAGCCAGCCCTATATACAGAACTAATCCCTATATACAGAACTAATCCCTATAGATCTAAACCCTATATACAATACTAAGCCCTATATACAGAACTAAGCCCTATATACAGTACTAAGCCCTATATACAGAACTAAGCCCTATATACAGTACTAAGCCCTATATACAGTACTAAGCCTTATATACAATACTAAGCCCTATATACAGTACTAAGCCCTATATACAGAACTAGGCCCTATATACAGTACTAAGCCCTATATACAGTACTAAGCCCTATATACAGAACTAAGCCCTATATACAGAACTAATCCCTATATACAGTACTAAGCCCTATATACAGTACTAAGCCCTATATACAGAACTAAGCCCTATATACAGAACTAGGCCCTATATACAGTACTAAGCCCTATATACAGTACTAAGCCCTATATACAGAACTAAGCCCTATATACAGAACTAATCCCTATATACAGTACTAAGCCCTATATACAGTACTAAGCCCTATATACAGTACTAAGCCCTATATACAGAACTAAGCCCTATATACAGTACTAAGCCCTATATACAGAACTAAGCCCTATATACAGAACTTAGCCCTATATACAGTACTAAGCCCTATATACAGTACTAAGCCTTATATACAATACTAAGCCCTATATACAGTACTAAGCCCTATATACAGAACTAGGCCCTATATACAGTACTAAGCCCTATATACAGTACTAAGCCCTATATACAGTACTAAGCCCTATATACAGAACTAGGCCCTATATACAGTACTAAGCCCTATATACAGTACTAAGCCCTATATACAGTACTCAGCCCTATATACAGAACTAATCCCTATAGATCTAAGCCCTATATACAGAACTAAGCCCTATATACAGTACTAAGCCCTATATACAGAACTAATCCCTATAGATCTAAGCCCTATATACAGAACTAAGCCCTATATACAGTACTAAGCCCTATATACAGTACTAAGCCCTATATACAGTACTAAGCCTTATATACAGTACTAAGCCCTATATACAGAACTAATCCCTATATACAGAACTAATCCCTATAGATCTAAACCCTATATACAGTACTAAGCCCTATATACAGAACTAAGCCCTACATACAGAACTAAGCCCTATATACAGTACTAAGCCCTATATACAGAACTAAGCCCTATATACAGTACTAAGCCCTATATACAGAACTAGGCCCTATATACAGTACTAAGCCCTATATACAGTACTAAGCCCTATATACAGTACTCAGCCCTATATACAGAACTAATCCCTATAGATCTAAGCCCTATATACAGTACTAAGCCCTATATACAGTACTAAGCCCTATATACAGAACTAATCCCTATAGATCTAAGCCCTATATACAGAACTAAGCCCTATATACAGTACTAAGCCCTATATACAGTACTAAGCCCTATATACAGTACTAAGCCTTATATACAGTACTAAGCCCTATATACAGAACTAATCCCTATATACAGAACTAATCCCTATAGATCTAAACCCTATATACAGTACTAAGCCCTATATACAGAACTAAGCCCTATATACAGAACTAAGCCCTATATACAGTACTAAGCCCTATATACAGAACTAAGCCCTATATACAGTACTAAGCCCTATATACAGTACTAAGCCTTATATACAATACTAAGCCCTATATACAGTACTAAGCCCTATATACAGAACTAGGCCCTATATACAGTACTAAGCCCTATATACAGTACTAAGCCCTATATACAGAACTAAGCCCTATATACAGTACTAAGCCCTATATACAGTACTAAGCCCTATATACAGTACTAAGCCCTATATACAGTACTAAGCCCTATATACAGAACTAATCCCTATAGATCTAAGCCCTATATACAGAACTAAGCCCTATATACAGTACTAAGCCCTATATACAGAACTAAGCCCTATATACAGTACTAAGCCCTATATACAGAACTAAGCCCTATATACAGTACTAAGCCCTATATACAGTACTAAGCCCTATATACAGAACTAAGCCCTATATACAGTACTAAGCCCTATATACAGAACTAAGCCCTATATACAGTACTAAGCCCTATATACAGTACTAAGCCTTATATACAATACTAAGCCCTATATACAGTACTAAGCCCTATATACAGTACTAAGCCTTATATACAATACTAAGCCCTATATACAGTACTAAGCCCTATATACAGAACTAGGCCCTATATACAGTACTAAGCCCTATATACAGTACTAAGCCCTATATACAGTACTAAGCCCTATATACAGAACTAGGCCCTATATACAGTACTAAGCCCTATATACAGTACTAAGCCCTATATACAGTACTCAGCCCTATATACAGAACTAATCCCTATAGATCTAAGCCCTATATACAGAACTAAGCCCTATATACAGTACTAAGCCCTATATACAGAACTAATCCCTATAGATCTAAGCCCTATATACAGAACTAAGCCCTATATACAGTACTAAGCCCTATATACAGTACTAAGCCCTATATACAGTACTAAGCCCTATATACAGTACTAAGCCCTATATACAGAACTAGGCCCTATATACAGTACTAAGCCCTATAGATCTAAGCCCTATATACAGTACTAAGCCTTATATACAGTACTAAGCCCTATATACAGAACTAGGCCCTATATACAGTACTAAGCCCTATATACAGTACTAAGCCCTATATACAGTACTAAGCCCTATATACAGAACTAGGCCCTATATACAGTACTAAGCCCTATATACAGTACTAAGCCCTATATACAGTACTAATCCCTATAGATCTAAGCCCTATATACAGTACTAAGTCCTATATACAGAACTAATCCCTATAGATCTAAACCCTATATACAGTACTAAGCCCTATATACAGAACTAAGCCCTATATACAGAACTAAGCCCTATATACAGTACTAAGCCCTATATACAGAACTAAGCCCTATATACAGTACTAAGCCCTATATACAGTACTAAGCCTTATATACAATACTAAGCCCTATATACAGTACTAAGCCCTATATACAGAACTAATCCCTATATACAGTACTAAGCCCTATATACAGAACTAAGCCCTATATACAGAACTAGGCCCTATATACAGTACTAAGCCCTATATACAGAACTAAGCCCTATATACAGAACTAATCCCTATATACAGTACTAAGCCCTATATACAGTACTAAGCCCTATATACAGTACTAAGCCCTATATACAGAACTAAGCCCTATATACAGTACTAAGCCCTATATACAGAACTAAGCCCTATATACAGAACTTAGCCCTATATACAGTACTAAGCCCTATATACAGTACTAAGCCTTATATACAATACTAAGCCCTATATACAGTACTAAGCCCTATATACAGAACTAGGCCCTATATACAGTACTAAGCCCTATATACAGTACTAAGCCCTATATACAGTACTAAGCCCTATATACAGAACTAGGCCCTATATACAGTACTAAGCCCTATATACAGTACTAAGCCCTATATACAGTACTCAGCCCTATATACAGAACTAATCCCTATAGATCTAAGCCCTATATACAGAACTAAGCCCTATATACAGTACTAAGCCCTATATACAGAACTAATCCCTATAGATCTAAGCCCTATATACAGAACTAAGCCCTATATACAGTACTAAGCCCTATATACAGTACTAAGCCCTATATACAGTACTAAGCCTTATATACAGTACTAAGCCCTATATACAGAACTAATCCCTATATACAGAACTAATCCCTATAGATCTAAACCCTATATACAGTACTAAGCCCTATATACAGAACTAAGCCCTATATACAGAACTAAGCCCTATATACAGTACTAAGCCCTATATACAGAACTAAGCCCTATATACAGTACTAAGCCCTATATACAGTACTAAGCCCTATATACAGAACTAGGCCCTATATACAGTACTAAGCCCTATATACAGAACTAAGCCCTATATACAGAACTAATCCCTATAGATCTAAGCCCTATATACAGAACTAAGCCCTATATACAGAACTAATCCCTATAGATCTAAGCCCTATATACAGAACTAAGCCCTATATACAGTACTAAGCCCTATATACAGTACTAAGCCCTATATACAGTACTAAGCCTTATATACAGTACTAAGCCCTATATACAGAACTAATCCCTATATACAGAACTAATCCCTATAGATCTAAACCCTATATACAGTACTAAGCCCTATATACAGAACTAAGCCCTATATACAGTACTAAGCCCTATATACAGAACTAAGCCCTATATACAGTACTAAGCCCTATATACAGAACTAAGCCCTATATACAGTACTAAGCCCTATATACAGTACTAAGCCTTATATACAATACTAAGCCCTATATACAGTACTAAGCCCTATATACAGAACTAGGCCCTATATACAGTACTAAGCCCTATATACAGTACTAAGCCCTATATACAGAACTAAGCCCTATATACAGTACTAAGCCCTATATACAGTACTAAGCCCTATATACAGTACTAAGCCCTATATACAGAACTAATCCCTATAGATCTAAGCCCTATATACAGAACTAAGCCCTATATACAGTACTAAGCCCTATATACAGAACTAAGCCCTATATACAGTACTAAGCCCTATATACAGAACTAAGCCCTATATACAGTACTAAGCCCTATATACAGTACTAAGCCCTATATACAGAACTAAGCCCTATATACAGTACTAAGCCCTATATACAGAACTAAGCCCTATATACAGTACTAAGCCCTATATACAGTACTAAGCCTTATATACAATACTAAGCCCTATATACAGTACTAAGCCCTATATACAGTACTAAGCCTTATATACAATACTAAGCCTTATATACAATACTAAGCCCTATATACAGTACTAAGCCCTATATACAGAACTAGGCCCTATATACAGTACTAAGCCCTATATACAGTACTAAGCCCTATATACAGAACTAGGCCCTATATACAGTACTAAGCCCTATATACAGTACTAAGCCCTATATACAGTACTCAGCCCTATATACAGAACTAATCCCTATAGATCTAAGCCCTATATACAGAACTAAGCCCTATATACAGTACTAAGCCCTATATACAGAACTAATCCCTATAGATCTAAGCCCTATATACAGAACTAAGCCCTATATACAGTACTAAGCCCTATATACAGTACTAAGCCCTATATACAGTACTAAGCCTTATATACAGTACTAAGCCCTATATACAGAACTAGGCCCTATATACAGTACTAAGCCCTATAGATCTAAGCCCTATATACAGTACTAAGCCTTATATACAGTACTAAGCCCTATATACAGAACTAGGCCCTATATACAGTACTAAGCCCTATATACAGTACTAAGCCCTATATACAGTACTAAGCCCTATATACAGAACTAGGCCCTATATACAGTACTAAGCCCTATATACAGTACTAAGCCCTATATACAGTACTAAGCCCTATATACAGTACTAAGCCCTATATACAGAACTAATCCCTATATACAGAACTAATCCCTATAGATCTAAACCCTATATACAGTACTAAGCCCTATATACAGAACTAAGCCCTATATACAGAACTAAGCCCTATATACAGTACTAAGCCCTATATACAGAACTAAGCCCTATATACAGTACTAAGCCCTATATACAGTACTAAGCCTTATATACAATACTAAGCCCTATATACAGTACTAAGCCCTATATACAGAACTAGGCCCTATATACAGTACTAAGACCTATATACAGTACTAAGCCCTATATACAGTACTAAGCCCTATATACAGAACTAATCCCTATAGATCTAAGCCCTATATACAGAACTAAGCCCTATATACAGTACTAAGCCCTATATACAGAACTAAGCCCTATATACAGTACTAAGCCCTATATACAGAACTAAGCCCTATATACAGTACTAAGCCCTATATACAGTACTAAGCCCTATATACAGTACTAAGCCCTATATACAGTACTAAGCCCTATATACAGAACTAGGCCCTATATACAGAACTAAGCCCTATATACAGTACTAAGGCCTATATACAGAACTAAGCCCTATATACAGTACTAAGCCCTATATACAGTACTAAGCCTTATATACAGAACTAAGCCCTATATACAGTACTAAGCCCTATATACAGTACTAAGCCCTATATACAGTACTAAGCCTTATATACAATACTAAGCCCTATATACAGTACTAAGCCCTATATACAGAACTAGGCCCTATATACAGTACTAAGCCCTATATACAGTACTAAGCCCTATATACAGAACTAGGCCCTATATACAGTACTAAGCCCTATATACAGTACTTAGCCCTATATACAGTACTCAGCCCTATATACAGAACTAATCCCTATAGATCTAAGCCCTATATACAGAACTAAGCCCTATATACAGTACTAAGCCCTATATACAGAACTAATCCCTATAGATCTAAGCCCTATATACAGAACTAAGCCCTATATACAGTACTAAGCCCTATATACAGAACTAATCCCTATAGATCTAAGCCCTATATACAGTACTAAGCCCTATATACAGTACTAAGCCCTATATACAGTACTAAGCCTTATATACAGTACTAAGCCCTATATACAGAACTAGGCCCTATATACAGTACTAAGCCCTATAGATCTAAGCCCTATATACAGTACTAAGCCTTATATACAGTACTAAGCCCTATATACAGAACTAAGCCCTATATACAGTACTAAGCCCTATATACAGAACTAATCCCTATAGATCTAAGCCCTATATACAGTACTAAGCCCTATATACAGTACTAAGCCCTATATACAGTACTAAGCCCTATATACAGTACTAAGCCTTATATACAGTACTAAGCCCTATATACAGAACTAGGCCCTATATACAGTACTAAGCCCTATAGATCTAAGCCCTATATACAGTACTAAGCCTTATATACAGTACTAAGCCCTATATACAGAACTTGGCCCTATATACAGTACTAAGCCCTATAGATCTAAGCCCTATATACAGAGCTAAGCCCTATATCCATCTAGAACTATATACAGCTGGGAGAGCCATTGTGTATATGGTGAGATCGGCACAGACATAATCCCGGCCATGGCCTGAAGCTACAAAGTCCACAACCCACTGGGGCAGCGACTCCTCCCGTGGAGGCCACAAAACCTGTCAGACGGGCATTAATCCCCCTGTGACAATATTCTGGGTCGTGCAGGTCACTTGGCGAGCTGTGTCATCATATAACATATACTTTCTCTTCTTTGTGCGGGATTTTCTGTAAAATAAGCCATTTTCTCCCTGTCGGCCGGGAGGGCATTTATTCCAGGAAGCCAAGTGTGCGCTATTGTGCCATTGTGTGCACGGGCAGGCGGTATTTAGGCTGCAGGTTATCTACAGGTCTTAAAGGCAAAGTCCAAGTGCGACCATCAGAGCCCAGGAGCTAAGAGGGACAACAAGGAGTCTGTGATGTAGTGACCCTAATCCTTACAGACCCCCATAGAGAAACCCTAAGAACACCGTCACATGTAAGCCCCGCCCCCGCTTAATCATAGGAGCATTATAGAGAGGAGTAGTCAGTAATATCAGCCATCGGGGCATTGTCTCCCAAACTATAACAATAGCAGGGTCCTGCACTGTGGGGTCCGGGCCTGATATTAAAGGGGTAACAGCATACCTCACCACTTTTGAAGAACGGAAAGAGGGACAAAATGTGCGACGCGCGTAGTGCGCCGCGGCAAATTTAGCCCCGCCCACTTTTGTGTTGACTCCGCCCATTCTCATTAATTTTTCATGTGCCCGCACACAGTATAATCCTCCTACAGTCACCCGTAAATTATATGTCCCCCTCTATCTCACCCCCAGTTTCATGTCCCCCCTCCATCTGCCCCCAGTTTCATGTCCCCCATTTCTGCCCCCAGATTCATGTCCCTCCATCTCTGCCCCCAGATTAATGTCCCCTCCATCTCTGCCCCCAGATTCATGTCCCCTCCATCTCTGCCCCCAGATTCATGTCCCTCCATCTCTGCCCCCAGATTAATGTCCCCTCCATCTCTGCCCCCAGATTCATGTCCCCTCCATCTCTGCCCCCAGATTCATGTCCCCTCCATCTCTGCCCCCAGATTCATGTCCCCTCCATCTCTGCCCCCAGATTCATGTCCCCCCATCTCTGCCCCCAGATTCATGTCCCCTCCATCTCTGCCCCCAGATTCATGTCCCCTCCATCTCTGCCCCAGATTCATGTCCCCTCCATCTCTGCCCCAGATTCATGTCCCCCCATCTCTGCCCCAGATTCATGTCCCCCCATCTCTGCCCCCAGATTCATGTCCCTCCATCTCTGCCCCCAGATTCATGTCCCCCCATCTCTGCCCCCAGATTCATGTCCCTCCATCTCTGCCCCCAGATCCATGTCCCTCCATCTCTGCCCCCAGATTCATGTCCTCTTCATCTGCCCCCAGTTTCATGTCCCCTCCATCTCTGCCCCCAGATTCATGTCCCTCCATCTCTGCCCCCAGATTCATGTCCCTCCATCTCTGCCCCCAGATTCATGTCCCCCCATCTCTGCCCCCAGATTCATGTCCCTCCATCTCTGCCCCCAGATCCATGTCCCTCCATCTCTGCCCCCATATTCATGTCCCCTCCATCTCTGCTCCCAGATTCATGTCCCCCATCTCTGCCCCAAGATTCATGTCCCTTCCATCTCTGCCCCCAGATTCATGTCCTTTCCATCTCTTCTCCCATATTCATGTCCCCTCCATCTCTGCTCCCAGATTCATGTCCCTCCATCTCTTCTCCCAGATTCATGTCCCTCCATCTCTGCTCCCAGATTCATGTCCCCTCCATCTCTGCCCCCAGATTCATGTCCCCTCCATCTCTACTCCCAGATTCATGTCCCCTCCATCTCTGCCCCAGATTCATGTCCCCTCCATCTCTGCCCCCAGATTCATGTCCCTCCATCTCTGCCCCCAGATTCATGTCCCCCCATCTCTGCCCCCAGATTCATGTCCCTCCATCACTGCCCCCAGATTCATGTCCCCCCCATCTCTGCCCCCAGATTCATGTCCCCTCCATCTCTGCCCCAGATTCATGTCCCCCCATCTCTGCCCCCAGATTCATGTCCCCTCCATCTCTGCCCCCAGATTCATGTCCCCCCATCTCTGCCCCCAAATTCATGTCCCTCCATCTCTGCCCCCAGATCCATGTCCCTCCATCTCTGCCCCCAGATTCATGTCCTCTTCATCTGCCCCCAGTTTCATGTCCCCCCCATCTCTGCTCCCAGATTCATGTCCCCCCCATCTCTGCTCCCAGATTCATGTCCCTCCATCTCTGCCCCCAGTTTCATGTCCCTCCATCTCTGCCCCCAGATTCATGTCTCCCCATCTCTGCCCCCAGATTCATGTCCCTCCATCTCTGCCCCCAGATCCATGTCCCTCCATCTCTGCCCCCATATTCATGTCCCCTCCATCTCTGCTCCCAGATTCATGTCCCCCATCTCTGCCCCAAGATTCATGTCCCCTCCATCTCTGCCCCCAGATTCATGTCCTTTCCATCTCTTCTCCCATATTCATGTCCCCTCCATCTCTGCCCCCAGATTCATGTCCTTTCCATCTCTTCTCCCATATTCATGTCCTTTCCATCTCTGCCCCCAGATTCATGTCCCCCCATCTCTGCCCCCAGATTCATGTCCCCTCCATCTCTGCCCCAGATTCATGTCCCCTCCATCTCTGCCCCAGATTCATGTCCCCCCATCTCTGCCCCAGATTCATGTCCCCTCCATCTCTGCCCCCAGATTCATGTCCCTCCGTCTCTGCCCCCAGATTCATGTCCCTCCATCTCTGTCCCCAGATTCATGTCCCCTCCATCTCTGCCCCAGATTCATGTCCCCTCCATCTCTGCCCCAGATTCATGTCCCCTCCATCTCTGCCCCCAGATTCATGTCCCTCCGTCTCTGCCCCCAGATTCATGTCCCCCCATCTCTGCCCCCAGATTCATGTCCCCTCCATCTCTGCCCCAGATTCATGTCCCCTCCATCTCTGCCCCCAGATTCATGTCCCTCCGTCTCTGCCCCCAGATTCATGTCCCCCCATCTCTGCCCCCAGATTCATGTCCCCTCCATCTCTGCCCCAGATTCATGTCCCCTCCATCTCTGCCCCAGATTCATGTCCCCCCATCTCTGCCCCAGATTCATGTCCCCTCCATCTCTGCCCCCAGATTCATGTCCCTCCGTCTCTGCCCCCAGATTCATGTCCCTCCATCTCTGCCCCCAGATTCATGTCCCCTCCATCTCTGCCCCAGATTCATGTCCCCTCCATCTCTGCCCCCAGATTCATGTCCCTCCGTCTCTGCCCCCAGATTCATGTCCCTCCATCTCTGTCCCCAGATTCATGTCCTCTCCATCTCTGCCCCATATTCATGTCCCCTCCATCTCTGCTCCCAGATTCATGTCCCTCCATCTCTGCTCCCAGATTCATGTCCCCTCCATCTCTGCCCCCAGATTCATGTCCCCTCCATCTCTACCCCCAGATTCATGTCCCCTCCATCTCTGCCCCCAGATTCATGTCCCCCCATCTCTGCCCCCAGATTCATGTCCCTCCATCTCTGCCCCCAGATTCATGTCCCCCCATCTCTGCCCCCAGATTCATGTCCCTCCATCACTGCCCCCAGATTCATGTCCCCCCCATCTCTGCCCCCAGATTCATGTCCCCTCCATCTCTGCCCCCAGATTCATGTCCCCTCCATCTCTGCCCCAGATTCATGTCCCCCCATCTCTGCCCCAGATTCATGTCCCCCCATCTCTGCCCCCAGATTCATGTCCCTCCATCTCTGCCCCCAGATTCATGTCCCCCCATCTCTGCCCCCAGATTCATGTCCTCTTCATCTGCCCCCAGTTTCATGTCCCCCCCATCTCTGCCCCCAGATTCATGTCCCCCCATCTCTGCCCCCAGATTCATGTCCCTCCATCTCTGCCCCCAGATCCATGTCCCTCCATCTCTGCCCCCATATTCATGTCCCCTCCATCTCTGCTCCCAGATTCATGTCCCCCATCTCTGCCCCAAGATTCATGTCCCTTCCATCTCTGCCCCCAGATTCATGTCCTTTCCATCTCTTCTCCCATATTCATGTCCCTCCATCTCTGCTCCCAGATTCATGTCCCTCCATCTCTGTCCCCAGATTCATGTCCTTTCCATCTCTTCTCCCATATTCATGTCCCCTCCATCTCTGCTCCCAGATTCATGTCCCTCCATCTCTTCTCCCAGATTCATGTCCCTCCATCTCTGCTCCCAGATTCATGTCCCCTCCATCTCTGCCCCCAGATTCATGTCCCCTCCATCTCTACCCCCAGATTCATGTCCCCTCCATCTCTGCCCCCAGATTCATGTCCCCCCATCTCTGCCCCCAGATTCATGTCCCTCCATCTCTGCCCCCAGATTCATGTCCCCCCATCTCTGCCCCCAGATTCATGTCCCTCTATCACTGCCCCCAGATTCATGTCCCCCCCATCTCTGCCCCCAGATTCATGTCCCCTCCATCTCTGCCCCAGATTCATGTCCCCCCATCTCTGCCCCCAGATTCATGTCCCTCCATCTCTGCCCCAGATTCATGTCCCCCCATCTCTGCCCCCAAATTCATGTCCCTCCATCTCTGCCCCCAGATCCATGTCCCTCCATCTCTGCCCCCAGATTCATGTCCTCTTCATCTGCCCCCAGTTTCATGTCCCCCCCATCTCTGCTCCCAGATTCATGTCCCTCCATCTCTGCCCCCAGTTTCATGTCCCTCCATCTCTGCCCCCAGATTCATGTCTCCCCATCTCTGCCCCCAGATTCATGTCCCTCCATCTCTGCCCCCAGATCCATGTCCCTCCATCTCTGCCCCCATATTCATGTCCCCTCCATCTCTGCTCCCAGATTCATGTCCCCCATCTCTGCCCCAAGATTCATGTCCCTCCATCTCTGCCCCCAGATTCATGTCCTTTCCATCTCTTCTCCCATATTCATGTCCCCTCCATCTCTGCCCCCAGATTCATGTCCTTTCCATCTCTTCTCCCATATTCATGTCCCCTCCATCTCTGCTCCCAGATTCATGTCCCTCCATCTCTTCTCCCAGATTCATGTCCCTCCATCTCTGCTCCCAGATTCATGTCCCCTACATCTCTACCCCCAGATTCATGTCCCCTCCATCTCTGCCCCCAGATTCATGTCCCCTCCATCTCTTCCCCCAGATTCATGTCCCCTCCATCTCTGCCCCCAGATTCATGTCCCTCCATCACTGCCCCCAGTTTCATGTCCCCTCCATCTCTGCCCCCAGATTCATGTCCCTCCATCTCTGTCCCCAGATTCATGTCCTTTCCATCTCTTCTCCCATATTCATGTCCCCTCCATCTCTGCCCCCAGATTCATGTCCCCTCCATCTCTGCCCCCAGATTCATGTCCCCTCCATCTCTGCCCCCAGATTCATGTCCCTCCATCACTGCCCCCAGTTTCATGTCCCTCTTCCATCTCTGCCCCCAGATTCATGTCCCTCCATCACTGCCCCCAGTTTCATGTCCCTCTTCCATCTCTGCCCCCAGATTCATGTCCCTCCATCTCTGCCCCCAGATCCATGTCCCTCCATCTCTGCCCCCAGATTCATGTCCCTCCATCTCTGCTCCCAGATTCATGTCCCTCCATCTCTGCCCCCAGATTCATGTCCCTCCATCTCTGCCCCCAGATTAATGTCCCTCCATCTCTGCCCCCAGATTCATGTCCCTCCATCTCTGTCCCCAGATTCATGTCCTTTCCATGTCTTCTCCCATATTCATGTCCCCTCCATCTCTGCTCCCAGATTCATGTCCCTCCATCTCTGCCCCAGATTCATGTCCCTACATCTCTGCTCCCAGATTCATGTCCCCTCCATCTCTGCCCCCAGATTCATGTCCCCTACATCTCTACCCCCAGATTCATGTCCCCTCCATCTCTGCCCCCAGATTCATGTCCCCTCCATCTCTGCCCCCAGATTCATGTCCCCTCCATCCGGGGGCGACGGCTGTCCGAAGTGGGTATCCCGCCGCGGCTTAGCCCCAGCCCACCGAATAGCGGTGGTGCTGGAGGAGGGAGACAGCAGAGGGACGTGTGAGGTCGTGGGAAGCCGGCGGCGGGGACGCAGGTAAGGTAGGTGAGTGTCCGGGCCGGATGCAGCGGCAGTGTTGGGGGGCGATAGTGGGCTTCCGATGGGGTCGGGTCGGCATTTGGTTCTGACTTGCCTGCGGCATAACATCTGGTTATCTCATATCATATGCACCATGTTCCGGGGGTGCAGAATAAGATAGCTGACGCTTTTTCTCGCTCACGTTTACAGGTCTTCCGTGCCCTGCATCCGTCGGTGAGACCGGAAGGCTGGAGCTACTCCAATTTCTTGTGGAGCCTGGTAGGGAACAACTGCTAGAGCTTATTCGTCAGTCGGTGTCCGCGGCTCCCTGGAGAAGTCATTACAGCGCGTGGGTTTCCTGGCTGTCCATATCTGGCGCAGCGGTACCCGCGGATGCGTCTTCTTTGCTTAATGTGTCTTTGGAGTTTCGTTTGTGTCATCAGGGTCTGTCGCTTTGTGTAGTTACTAAAAGGTTGGCTGGTGTTGCCTTCATGTTAAAACTTTTTGGGAGAGATGAGGTTACTAAACATTTAGGCAGGTTCTAAAGGGGTGGAGAAAGGAGAAGCCTAGGGGGGACGGCGTGGGCCGGTCTCTGGTAGTTTGCTGGGTCATTTAATGGGGGTGTTAGCGGTGGTTTGTGGGGATGGTTATGAGCTGGTTCTGTTTCGGGCCGCTTTTGCCTTAGCCGTCTTTGTGGCCCTTTGCATTGGGGAGTTGGTTAGCCCCAATAAGTCCAGACCCGGGGGTTTGAGAGCAGACGATGTAGTGGTTTGGATTCTGAGATCAGGCTTTGCGTTCGTCATAGATGGATGTTTTGGGGCGGGGGACCTGGGTGACGGTGGGGCGCATGGGGTCAGTTTTTTGTCCGGTGTCTTTGGTGAGGGAGTACGTTGCTCGACGTTCCCCTGGCGAGGGGTTTTTTGTTGCACGAATCAGGGTCCCCCTTACCAGTTTTCAGTTTTTGTCTGTTTTTAGAGCTGGTTTGGTTAATTTGGGCTTGGCGCCTCAGGACTTTGGTACCCATTTGTTTCTCATTGGGGCCGCCACGAGGTCTGATGCGTGCGGTCTGGGAGACGAGGCTGTGAAACGCCTTGGGCACTGGCGGTCCGATTGCTTTAGGTCGCATGTTAGGCCCGATCTGATGGCGTCCGCTGGGTGTGATGGGGTGCTGATTTGGGCTTTGTGTGCTTTGTCCGCGGTGTTAGGTTTTGCTTTGGATTGTCTTTTTTCTTTCCCTAGATGGCGGTCCAGTCGCGGTGTGGCTGATTGGTCATTCCTTCCTATACTGGGCGGAGAAGAGGGCAGCGGATCGGCCTGGCGGTCTTAACTTTGGCTTGGATGACGTTGAGGTGCATTGGAGGGGCTGCCATTGGCTGAGATGGAGGCCAGTGCTACCAGATACTGTGGCGGCCATCCAGCTGTCGTGATTGTCCATGCCGGTGGAAATGATTTGGGGCATGTGAAGCTGGTCGAACTTATAACAATGGTGAATCAGGACCTTCGCCGGGTGTATGATTTTTTCGGCCCTGTGGTTCTTGTTTGGTCCGAGATTGTGCCTCGCCTTTGCTGGCGTGGGGCGCGTGATGTCGCTGCGATTGAGAGGGCCAGGAAGGTCCTGAATATTAGAGTATGGAGATATGTCAAGTCTTTGGGGGGTATTGCTGTACGTCATCTTAATTTGGAGGGTGATAAGGAGGGGGCGCATCTTAACCCCATCAGTTCTGATATTTTCCTCTCTGGCATTAAGGATGGCCTTGAGAGAGCTTTGGTTCTTTTGGGTGGGGGCCAACAGGCAGGTGCAGGTAGGGGCGGCACACTGCCTGTTTGGGTGGCGGGGGGGTCCATACCCAGATACAGTAAAGTTGGGACCTACATGCTCGCCGGCTCGCAGCGGAGCGTCCAGGAGGAGGAGGGGCATGGACGAGCATATTTACATCTTGGGTTTGTTCATATTAATAAAGCTGTGGCCTACGCCACTTACCGCACACTTAGGGAGTCCTGGCTTTGTATTGTGGGTAAGTTTATGGTTCAGGTCCAAGGTTTAAGGGTTTCTTATTTATACGGCTCCAAGGAGTCTTCCCGCAGAAATATTCTTAGATCCCTTGTTTTTTAGTGATATTTTTGTATTTCGCCCCTGGAACACAATTGATATTTTTTAATCCTGCCGAGGCCGCCGGGGAGAATTTCATGGCCATTTTGCATTGCCCTGAGCCCACCAAGGAGGATTTTATTTCCACTAGACCACCCGGGATCATTCATTAAACCATCAGGAGATTGTTGGATTCAGTTGCAAATAGACGAGGATATTTCTTATCTCCACGAGACCCCCAGGGATACTTCACATCTCACTAGATGACCCCCTGGTACAGTGACTGCACCAGCAGAATAGTGAGCGCAGCTCTGGAGTATAATACAGGATAAGTAATGTAATGTATGTACACAGTGACTGTACCAGCAGAATAGTGAGCACAGCTCTGGAGTATAATACAGGATAAGTAATGTATGTACACAGTGACTGTACCAGCAGAATAGTGAGCGCAGCTCTGGAGTATAATACAGGATAAGTAATGTAATGTATGTACACAGTGACTGTACCAGCAGAATAGTGAGCGCAGCTCTGGAGTATAATACTGGATAAGTAATGTAATGTATGTACACAGTGACTGCACCAGCAGAATAGTGAGCGCAGCTCTGGAGTATAATACAGGATAAGTAATGTAATGTATGTACACAGTGACTGTACCAGCAGAATAGTGAGCGCAGCTCTGGAGTATAATACAGGATAAGTAATGTAATGTATGTACACAGTGACTGCACCAGCAGAATAGTGAGCGCAGCTCTGGGGTATAATACAGGATAAGTAATGTAATGTATGTACACAGTGACTGTACCAGCAGAATAGTGAGCGCAGCTCTGGAGTATAATACAGGATAAGTAATGTATGTACACAGTGACTGTACCAGCAGAATAGTGAGCGCAGCTCTGGAGTATAATACTGGATAAGTAATGTAATGTATGTACACAGTGACTGCACCAGCAGAATAGTGAGCGCAGCTCTGGAGTATAATACAGGATAAGTAATGTAATGTATGTACACAGTGACTGTACCAGCAGAATAGTGAGCGCAGCTCTGGAGTATAATACTGGATAAGCAATGTAATGTATGTACACAGTGACTGTACCAGCAGAATAGTGAGCGCAGCTCTGGAGTATAATACTGGATAAGCAATGTAATGTATGTACACAGTGACTGCACCAGCAGAATAGTGAGCGCAGCTCTGGAGTATAGTACAGGATAAGTAATGTAATGTATGTACACAGTGACTGTACAAGCAGAATAGTGAGTGCAGCTCTGGAGTATAATACAGGATAAGTAATGTAATGTATGTACACAGTGACCAGCAGAATAGTGAGCGCAGCTCTGGAGTATAATACAGGATAAGTAATGTAATGTATGTACACAGTGACTGTACCAGCAGAATAGTGAGCGCAGCTCTGGAGTATAATACAGAATAAGTAATGTAATGTATGTACACAGTGACTGTACCAGCAGAATAGTGAGCGCAGCTCTGGAGTATAATACTGGATAAGCAATGTAATGTATGTACACAGTGACTGTACCAGCAGAATGGTGAGCGCAGCTCTGGAGTATAATACAGGATAAGTAATGTAATGTATGTACACAGTGACTGTACAAGCAGAATAGTGAGTGCAGCTCTGGAGTATAATACAGGATAAGTAATGTAATGTATGTACACAGTGACCAGCAGAATAGTGAGCGCAGCTCTGGAGTATAATACAGGATAAGTAATGTAATGTATGTACACAGTGACTGTACCAGCAGAATAGTGAGCGCAGCTCTGGAGTATAATACAGGATAAGTAATGTAATGTATGTACACAGTGACTGTACCAGCAGAATAGTGAGCGCAGCTCTGGAGTATAATACAGGATAAGTAATGTAATGTATGTACACAGTGACTGCATCAGCAGAATAGTGAGCGCAGCTCTGGAGTATAATACAGGATAAGTAATGTAATGTATGTACACAGTGACTGTACCAGCAGAATAGTGAGCGCAGCTCTGGAGTATAATACAGGATAAGTAATGTAATGTATGTACACAGTGACTGTACCAGCAGAATAGTGAGCGCAGCTCTGGAGTATAATACAGGATAAGTAATGTAATGTATGTACACAGTGACTGCACCAGCAGAATAGTGAGCGCAGCTCTGGAGTATAATACAGGATAAGTAATGTAATGTATGTACACAGTGACCAGCAGAATAGTGAGCGCAGCTCTGGAGTATAATACAGGATAAGTAATGTAATGTATGTACACAGTGACCAGCAGAATAGTGAGCGCAGCTCTGGAGTATAATACAGGATAAGTAATGTAATGTATGTACACAGTGATTGCACCAGCAGAATAGTGAGCGCAGCTCTGGAGTATAATACAGGATAAGTAATGTAATGTATGTACACAGTGATTGCACCAGCAGAATAGTGAGCGCAGCTCTGGAGTATAATACAGGATAAGTAATGTAATGTATGTACACAGTGACTGTACCAGCAGAATAGTGAGCACAGCTCTGGAGTATAATACAGGATAAGTAATGTAATGTATGTACACAGTGACTGCACCAGCAGAATAGTGAGCGCAGCTCTGGAGTATAATACAGGAGAAGTAATGTAATGTATGTACACAGTGACCAGCAGAATAGTGAGCGCAGCTCTGGAGTATAATACAGGATAAGTAATGTAATGTATGTACACAGTGACTGCACCAGCAGAATAGTGAGCGCAGCTCTGGAGTATAATACAGGAGAAGTAATGTAATGTATGTACACAGTGACTGCACCAGCAGAATAGTGAGCGCAGCTCTGGAGTATAATACAGGATAAGTAATGTAATGTATGTACACAGTGACTGTACCAGCAGAATAGTGAGCGCAGCTCTGGAGGATAATACAGGAGAAGTAATGTAATGTATGTACACAGTGACTGCACCAGCAGAATAGTGAGCGCAGCTCTGGAGTATAATACAGGATAAGTAATGTAATGTATGTACACAGTGACTGTACCAGCAGAATAGTGAGCGCAGCTCTGGAGTATAATACAGGATAAGTAATGTAATGTATGTACACAGTGACTGCACCAGCAGAATAGTGAGCGCAGCTCTGGAGTATAATACAGGATAAGTAATGTAATGTATGTACACAGTGACCAGCAGAATAGTGAGCGCAGCTCTGGAGTATAATACAGGATAAGTAATGTAATGTATGTACACAGTGACCAGCAGAATAGTGAGCGCAGCTCTGGAGTATAATACAGGATAAGTAATGTAATGTATGTACACAGTGACTGCACCAGCAGAATAGTGAGCGCAGCTCTGGAGTATAATACAGGATAAGTAATGTAATGTATGTACACAGTGACTGCACCAGCAGAGTAGTGAGCGCAGCTCTGGAGTATAATACAGGATAAGTAATGTAATGTATGTACACAGTGACTGCACCAGCAGAATAGTGAGTGCAGCTCTGGAGTGTAACACAGGATAAGTAATGTAATGTATGTACACAGTGACTGTACCAGCAGAATAGTGAGCGCAGCTCTGGAGTATAATACAGGATAAGTAATGTAATGTATGTACACAGTGACTGTACCAGCAGAATAGTGAGCGCAGCTCTGGAGTATAATACAGGATAAGTAATGTAATGTATGTACACAGTGACTGTACCAGCAGAATAGTGAGCGCAGCTCTGGAGTATAATACAGGATAAGTAATGTAATGTATGTACACAGTGACTGTACCAGCAGAATAGTGAGCGCAGCTCTGGAGTATAATACAGGAGAAGTAATGTAATGTATGTACACAGTGACTGCACCAGCAGAATAGTGAGCGCAGCTCTGGAGTATAATACAGGATAAGTAATGTAATGTATGTACACAGTGACTGTACCAGCAGAATAGTGAGCGCAGCTCTGGAGGATAATACAGGAGAAGTAACGTAATGTATGTACACAGTGACTGCACCAGCAGAATAGTGAGCGCAGCTCTGGAGTATAATACAGGATAAGTAATGTAATGTATGTACACAGTGACTGTACCAGCAGAATAGTGAGCGCAGCTCTGGAGTATAATACAGGATAAGTAATGTAATGTATGTACACAGTGACTGCACCAGCAGAATAGTGAGCGCAGCTCTGGAGTATAATACAGGATAAGTAATGTAATGTATGTACACAGTGACCAGCAGAATAGTGAGCGCAGCTCTGGAGTATAATACAGGATAAGTAATGTAATGTATGTACACAGTGACCAGCAGAATAGTGAGCGCAGCTCTGGAGTATAATACAGGATAAGTAATGTAATGTATGTACACAGTGACCAGCAGAATAGTGAGCGCAGCTCTGGAGTATAATACAGGATAAGTAATGTAATGTATGTACACAGTGACTGCACCAGCAGAATAGTGAGCGCAGCTCTGGAGTATAATACAGGATAAGTAATGTAATGTATGTACACAGTGACTGCACCAGCAGAGTAGTGAGCGAAGCTCTGGAGTATAATACAGGATAAGTAATGTAATGTATGTACACAGTGACTGCACCAGCAGAATAGTGAGTGCAGCTCTGGAGTGTAACACAGGATAAGTAATGTAATGTATGTACACAGTGACTGTACAAGCAGAATAGTGAGTGCAGCTCTGGAGTATAATACAGGATAAGTAATGTAATGTATGTACACAGTGACTGTACCAGCAGAATAGTGAGCGCAGCTCTGGAGTATAATACAGGATAGGTAATGTAATGTATGTACACAGTGACTGTACCAGCAGAATAGTGAGCGCAGCTCTGGAGTATAATACAGGATAAGTAATGTAATGTATGTACACAGTGACTGCACCAGCAGAATAGTGAGCGCAGCTCTGGAGTATAATACAGGATAAGTAATGTAATGTATGTACACAGTGACTGCACCAGCAGAATAGTGAGCGCAGCTCTGGAGTATAATACAGGATAAGTAATGTAATGTATGTACACAGTGACTGCAGCAGCAGAGTAGTGAGCGCAGCTCTGGAGTATGATACAGGATAAGTAATGTAATGTATGTACACAGTGACTGCACCAGCAGAATAGCGAGCGCAGCTCTGGAGTATAATACAGGATAAGTAATGTAATGTATGTACACAGTGACCAGCAGAATCGTGAGCGCAGCTCTGGAGTATAATACAGGATAAGTAATGTAATGTATGTACACAGTGACTGCACCAGCAGAATAATGAGCGCAGCTCTGGAGGATAATACAGGATAAGTAATGTAATGTATGTACACAGTGACTGCACCAGCAGAATAGTGAGCGCAGCTCTGGAGGATAATACAGGATAAGTAATGTAATGTATGTACAGAGTGACCAGCAGAATAGTGAGCGCAGCTCTGGAGTATAATACAGGATAAGTAATGTAATGTATGTACACAGTGACCAGCAGAATCGTGAGCGCAGCTCTGGAGTATAATACAGGATAAGTAATGTAATGTATGTACACAGTGACTGCACCAGCAGAATAGTGAGCGCAGCTCTGGAGTATAATACAGGATAAGTAATGTAATGCATGTACACAGTGACTGCACCAGCAGAATAGTGAGCGCAGCTCTGGAGTATAATACAGGATAAGTAATGTAATGTATGTACACAGTGACTGCACCAGCAGAATAGTGAGTGCAGCTCTGGGGTATAATACAGGATAAGTAATGTAATGTAATGTACACAGTGACTGCACCAGCAGAATAGTGAGCGCAGCTCTGGAGTATAATACAGGATAAGTAATGTAATGTATGTACACAGTGACCAGCAGAATAGTGAGCGCAGCTCTGGAGTATAATACAGGATAAGTAATGTAATGTATGCACACAGTGACTGCACCAGCAGAATAGTGAGTGCAGCTCTGGAGTATAATACAGGATAAGTAATGTAATGTATGTACACAGTGACTGCACCAGCAGAATAGTGAGCGCAGCTCTGGAGTATAATACAGGATAAGTAATGTACCAGCAGAATAGTGAGCGCAGCTCTGGAGTATAATACAGGATAAGTAATGTAATGTATGTACACAGTGACTGTACCAGCAGAATAGTGAGCGCAGCTCTGGAGTATAATACAGGATAAGTAATGTAATGTATGTACACAGTGACTGCACCAGCAGAGTAGTGAGCGCAGCTCTGGAGTATAATACAGGATAAGTAATGTAATGTATGTACACAGTGACTGTACCAGCAGAATAGTGAGCGCAGCTCTGGAGTATAATACAGGATAAGTAATGTAATGTATGTACACAGTGACTGCACCAGCAGAGTAGTGAGCGCAGCTCTGGAGTATAATACAGGATAAGTAATGTAATGTATGTACACAGTGACTGCACCAGCAGAATAGTGAGCGCAGCTCTGGAGTATAATACAGGATAAGTAATGTAATGTATGTACACAGTGACTGCACCAGCAGAATAGAGAGCGCAGCTCTGGAGTATAATATAGGATAAGTAATGTAATGTATGTACACAGTGACTGCACCAGCAGAATAGTGAGCGCAGCTCTGGAGTATAATACAGGATAAGTAATGTATGTACACAGTGACTGTACCAGCAGAATAGTGAGCACAGCTCTGGAGTATAATACAGGATAAGTAATGTAATGTATGTACACAGTGACTGCACCAGCAGAATAGTGAGCACAGCTCTGGAGTATAATACAGGAGAAGTAATGTAATGTATGCACACAGTAACTCTACCAGCAGAATAGTGAGCGCAGCTCTGGAGTATAATACAGGATAAGTAATGTATGCACACAGTGACTGTACCAGCAAAATAGTGAGCGCAGCTCTGGAGTATAATACAGGATAAGTAATGTATGTACACAGTGACTGTACCAGCAGAATAGTGAGCGCAGCTCTGGAGTATAATACAGGATAAGTAATGTAATGTATGTACACAGTGACTGTACCAGCAGAATAGTGAGCGCAGCTCTGGAGTATAATACAGGATAAGTAATGTAATGTATGTACACAATGACTGCACCAACAGAATAGTGAGCGCAGCTCTGGAGTATAATACAGAATAAGTAATGTAATGTATGTACACAGTGACAGTACCAGCAGAATAGTGAGCGCAGCTCTGGAGTATAATACAGGATAAGTAATGTAATGTATATACACAGTGACTGTACCAGCAGAATAGTGAGCACAGCTCTGGAGTATAATACAGGATAAGTAATGTATGTACACAGTGACTGTACCAGCAGAATAGTGAGCGCAGCTCTGGAGTATAATACAGGATAAGTAATGTAATGTATGTACACAGTGACTGTACCAGCAAAATAGTGAGCGCAGCTCTGGAGTATAATACAGGATAAGTAATGTATGTACACAGTGACTGCACCAGCAGAATAGTGAGCGCAGCTCTGGAGTGTAATACAGGATAAGTAATGTAATGTATGTACACAGTGACTGTACCAGCAGAATAGTGAGCGCAGCTCTGGAGGATAATACAGGAGAAGTAATGTAATGTATGTACACAGTGACTGCACCAGCAGAATAGTGAGCGCAGCTCTGGAGTATAATACAGGATAAGTAATGTAATGTATGTACACAGTGACTGTACCAGCAGAATAGTGTGCGCAGCTCTGGAGTATAATACAGGATAAGTAATGTAATGTATGTACACAGTGACTGCACCAGCAGAATAGTGAGCGCAGCTCTGGAGTGTAATACAGGATAAGTAATGTAATGTATGTACACAGTGACTGTACCAGCAGAATAGTGAGCGCAGCTCTGGAGGATAATACAGGAGAAGTAATGTAATGTATGTACACAGTGACTGCACCAGCAGAATAGTGAGCGCAGCTCTGGAGTATAATACAGGATAAGTAATGTAATGTATGTACACAGTGACTGTACCAGCAGAATAGTGTGCGCAGCTCTGGAGTGTAATACAGGATAAGTAATGTAATGTATGTACACAGTGACTGTACCAGCAGAATAGTGAGCGCAGCTCTGGAGGATAATACAGGAGAAGTAATGTAATGTATGTACACAGTGACTGCACCAGCAGAATAGTGAGCGCAGCTCTGGAGTATAATACAGGATAAGTAATGTAATGTATGTACACAGTGACTGTACCAGCAGAATAGTGAGCGCAGCTCTGGAGGATAATACAGGAGAAGTAATGTAATGTATGTACACAGTGACTGTACCAGCAGAATCGTGAGCGCAGCTCTGGAGTATAATACAGGATAAGTAATGTAATGTATGTACACAGTGACTGCACCAGCAGAATAGTGAGCGCAGCTCTGGAGTATAATACAGGATAAGTAATGTAATGTATGTACACAGTGACTGTACCAGCAGAATAGTGTGCGCAGCTCTGGAGTATAATACAGGATAAGTAATGTAATGTATGTACACAGTGACTGTACCAGCAGAATAGTGAGCGCAGCTCTGGAGTATAATACAGGATAAGTAATGTAATGTATGTACACAGTGACTGTACCAGCAGAATAGTGTGCGCAGCTCTGGAGTATAATACAGGAGAAGTAATGTAATGTATGTACACAGTGACTGCACCAGCAGAATAGTGAGCGCAGCTCTGGAGTATAATACAGGATAAGTAATGTAATGTATGTACACAGTGACTGTACCAGCAGAATCGTGAGCGCAGCTCTGGAGTATAATACAGGATAAGTAATGTAATGTATGTACACAGTGACTGTACCAGCAAAATAGTGAGCGCAGCTCTGGAGTATAATACAGGATAAGTAATGTATGTACACAGTGACTGCACCAGCAGAATAGTGAGCGCAGCTCTGGAGTGTAATACAGGATAAGTAATGTAATGTATGTACACAGTGACTGTACCAGCAGAATAGTGAGCGCAGCTCTGGAGGATAATACAGGAGAAGTAATGTAATGTATGTACACAGTGACTGCACCAGCAGAATAGTGAGCGCAGCTCTGGAGTATAATACAGGATAAGTAATGTAATGTATGTACACAGTGACTGTACCAGCAGAATAGTGTGCGCAGCTCTGGAGTATAATACAGGATAAGTAATGTAATGTATGTACACAGTGACTGCACCAGCAGAATAGTGAGCGCAGCTCTGGAGTATAATACAGGATAAGTAATGTAATGTATGTACACAGTGACTGTACCAGCAGAATAGTGAGTGCAGCTCTGGAGTATAATACAGTATAAGTAATGTAATGTATGTACACAGTGACTGCACCAGCAGAATAGTGAGCGCAGCTCTGGAGTGTAATACAGGATAAGTAATGTAATGTATGTACACAGTGACTGCACCAGCAGAATAGTGAGCGCAGCTCTGGAGGATAATACAGGAGAAGTAATGTAATGTATGTACACAGTGACTGCACCAGCAGAATAGTGAGCGCAGCTCTGGAGTATAATACAGGATAAGTAATGTAATGTATGTACACAGTGACTGTACCAGCAGAATAGTGAGCGCAGCTCTGGAGTATAATACAGGATAAGTAATGTAATGTATGTACACAGTGACCAGCAGAATAGTGAGCGCAGCTCTGGAGTATAATACAGGATAAGTAATGTAATGTATGTACACAGTGACCAGCAGAATAGTGAGCGCAGCTCTGGAGTATAATACAGGATAAGTAATGTAATGTATGTAGACAGTGACTGCACCAGCAGAATAGTGAGCGCAGCTCTGGAGTATAATACAGGATAAGTAATGTAATGAATGTACACAGTGACTGCACCAGCAGAGTAGTGAGCACAGCTCTGGAGTATAATACAGGATAAGTAATGTAATGTATGTACACAGTGACTGCACCAGCAGAATAGTGAGTGCAGCTCTGGAGTGTAATACAGGATAAGTAATGTAATGTATGTACACAGTGACTGTACAAGCAGAATAGTGAGTGCAGCTCTGGAGTATAATACAGGATAAGTAATGTAATGTATGTACACAGTGACTGTACCAGCAGAATAGTGAGCGCAGCTCTGGAGTATAATACAGGATAAGTAATGTAATGTATGTACACAGTGACTGTACCAGCAGAATAGTGAGCGCAGCTCTGGAGTATAATACAGGAGAAGTAATGTAATGTATGTACACAGTGACTGTACCAGCAGAATAGTGAGCACAGCTCTGGAGTATAATACAGGATAAGTAATGTAATGTATGTACACAGTGACTGCACCAGCAGAATAGTGAGCGCAGCTCTGGAGTATAATACAGGATAAGTAATGTAATGTATGTACACAGTGACTGCAGCAGCAGAGTAGTGAGCGCAGCTCTGGAGTATGATACAGGATAAGTAATGTAATGTATGTACACAGTGACTGCACCAGCAGAATAGCGAGCGCAGCTCTGGAGTATAATACAGGATAAGTAATGTAATGTATGTACACAGTGACTGTACCAGCAGAATCGTGAGCGCAGCTCTGGAGTATAATACAGGATAAGTAATGTAATGTATGTACAGAGTGACCAGCAGAATAGTGAGCGCAGCTCTGGAGTATAATACAGGATAAGTATTGTAATGTATGTACACAGTGACCAGCAGAATCGTGAGCGCAGCTCTGGAGTATAATACAGGATAAGTAATGTAATGTATGTACACAGTGACTGCACCAGCAGAATAGTGAGCGCAGCTCTGGAGGATAATACAGGATAAGTAATGTAATGTATGTACACAGTGACTGCACCAGCAGAATAGTGAGCGCAGCTCTGGAGTATAATACAGGATAAGAAATGTAATGTATGTACACAGTGACTGCACCAGCAGAATAGTGAGTGCAGCTCTGGGGTATAATACAGGATAAGTAATGTAATGTAATGTACACAGTGACTGCACCAGCAGAATAGTGAGCGCAGCTCTGGAGTATAATACAGGATAAGTAATGTAATGTATGTACACAGTGACCAGCAGAATAGTGAGCGCAGCTCTGGAGTATAATACAGGATAAGTAATGTAATGTATGTACACAGTGACTGCACCAGCAGAATAGTGAGCGCAGCTCTGGAGTATAATACATGATAAGTAATGTAATGTATGTACACAGTGACTGCACCAGCAGAATAGTGAGCGCAGCTCTGGAGTATAATACAGGATAAGTAATGTACCAGCAGAATAGTGAGCGCAGCTCTGGAGTATAATACAGGATAAGTAATGTAATGTATGTACACAGTGACTGTACCAGCAGAATAGTGAGCGCAGCTCTGGAGTATAATACAGGATAAGTAATGTAATGTATGTACACAGTGACTGCACCAGCAGAATAGTGAGCGCAGCTCTAGAGTATAATACAGGATAAGTAATGTAATGTATGTACACAGTGACTGCACCAGCAGAATAGTGAGCGCAGCTCTGGAGTATAATACAGGATAAGTAATGTAATGTATGTACACAGTGATTGTACCAGCAGAATAGTGAGCGCAGCTCTGGAGTATAATACAGGATAAGTAATGTAATGAATGTACACAGTGACTGCACCAGCAGAGTAGTGAGCGCAGCTCTGGAGTATAATACAGGATAAGTAATGTAATGTATGTACACAGTGACTGTACCAGCAGAATAGTGAGCGCTGCTCTGGAGTATAATACAGGATAAGTAATGTAATGTATGTACACAGTGACTGCACCAGCAGAGTAGTGAGCGCAGCTCTGGAGTATAATACAGGATAAGTAATGTAATGTATGTACACAGTGACTGCACCAGCAGAATAGTGAGCGCAGCTCTGGAGTATAATACAGGATAAGTAATGTAATGTATGTACACAGTGACTGCACCAGCAGAATAGTGAGCGCAGCTCTGGAGTATAATACAGGATAAGTAATGTAATGTATGTACACAGTGACTGCACCAGCAGAATAGTGAGCGCAGCTCTGGGGTATAATACAGGATAAGTAATGTAATGTATGTACACAGTGACTGCACCAGCAGAATAGTGAGCGCAGCTCTGGAGTATAATACAGGATAAGTAATGTAATGTATGTACACAGTGACTGCACCAGCAGAATAGTGAGCGCAGCTCTGGAGTATAATACAGGATAAGTAATGTAATGTATGTACACAGTGACTGCACCAACAGAATAGTGAGCGCAGCTCTGGAGTATAATACAGGATAAGTAATGTAATGTATGTACACAGTGACTGCACCAGCAGAATAGTGAGCGCAGCTCTGGAGTATAATATAGGATAAGTAATGTAATGTATGTACACAGTGACTGCACCAGCAGAATAGTGAGCGCAGCTCTGGAGTATAATACAGGATAAGTAATGTATGTACACAGTGACTGTACCAGCAGAATAGTGAGCGCAGCTCTGGAGTATAATACAGGATAAGTAATGTAATGTATGTACACAGTGACTGCACCAGCAGAATAGTGAGCACAGCTCTGGAGTATAATACAGGAGAAGTAATGTAATGTATGCACACAGTAACTCTACCAGCAGAATAGTGAGCACAGCTCTGGAGTATAATACAGGAGAAGTAATGTAATGTATGCACACAGTGACTGTACCAGCAAAATAGTGAGCGCAGCTCTGGAGTATAATACAGGATAAGTAATGTATGTACACAGTGACTGTACCAGCAAAATAGTGAGTGCAGCTCTGGAGTATAATACAGGATAAGTAATGTATGTACACAGTGACTGTACCAGCAGAATAGTGAGCGCAGCTCTGGAGTATAATACAGGATAAGTAATGTAATGTATGTACACAATGACTGCACCAACAGAATAGTGAGCGCAGCTCTGGAGTATAATACAGGATAAGTAATGTAATGTATGTACGCAGTGACTGTACCAGCAGAATAGTGAGCGCAGCTCTGGAGTATAATACAGGATAAGTAATGTAATGTATGTACACAATGACTGCACCAACAGAATAGTGAGCGCAGCTCTGGAGTATAATACAGGATAAGTAATGTAATGTATGTACACAGTGACTGTACCAGCAGAATAGTGAGCGCAGCTCTGGAGTATAATACAGGATAAGTAATGTAATGTATATACACAGTGACTGTACCAGCAGAATAGTGAGCACAGCTCTGGAGTATAATACAGGATAAGTAATGTATGTACACAGTGACTGTACCAGCAGAATAGTGAGCGCAGCTCTGGAGTATAATACAGGATAAGTAATGTAATGTATGTGCACAGTGACTGTACCAGCAAAATAGTGAGCGCAGCTCTGGAGTATAATACAGGATAAGTAATGTAATGTATGTACACAGTGACTGCACCAGCAGAATAGTGAGCGCAGCTCTGGAGTATAATACAGGATAAGTAATGTAATGTATGTACACAGTGACTGTACCAGCAGAATCGTGAGCGCAGCTCTGGAGTATAATACAGGATAAGTAATGTAATGTATGTACACAGTGACTGTACCAGCAAAATAGTGAGCGCAGCTCTGGAGTATAATACAGGATAAGTAATGTATGTACACAGTGACTGCACCAGCAGAATAGTGAGCGCAGCTCTGGAGTATAATACAGGATAAGTAATGTAATGTATGTACACAGTGACTGTACCAGCAGAATGGTGAGCGCAGCTCTGGAGTATAATACAGGATAAGTAATGTATGTACACAGTGACTGTACCAGCAGAATCGTGAGCGTAGCTCTGGAGTTTAATACAGGATAAGTAATGTAATGTATGTACACAGTGACTGCACCAGCAGAATAGTGAGCGCAGCTCTGGAGTATAATACAGGATAAGTAATGTAATGTATGTACACAGTGACTGCACCAGCAGATTAGTGAGCGCAGCTCTGGAGTATAATACAGGATAAGTAATGTAATGTATGTACACAGTGACTGTACCAGCAGAATCGTGAGCGCAGCTCTGGAGTATAATACAGGATAAGTAATGTAATGTATGTACACAGTGACTGTATCAGCAGAATAGTGAGCGCAGCTCTGGAGTATAATACAGGATAAGTAATGTAATGTATGTACACAGTGACTGCACCAGCAGAATAGTGAGCGCAGCTCTGGAGTATAATACAGGATAAGTAATGTAATATATGTACACAGTGCCTGTACCAGCAGAATAGTGAGCGCAGCTCTGGAGTATAATACAGGATAAGTAATGTAATGTATATACACAGTGATTGTACAGCAGAATAGTGAGCGCAGCTCTGGGGTATAATACAGGATATGTAATGTAATGTACACAGTGACTGTGGCAGCAGAATAGTGAGCGCAGCTCTGGAGTATAATACAGGATAAGTAATATAATGTATGTACACAGTGACTGTACCAGCAGAATAGTGAGTGCAGCTCTGGAGTATAATACAGGATAAGTAATGTAATGTATGTACACAGTGACTGTACCAGCAGAATAGTGAGCGCAGCTCTGGAGTATAATACAGGATAAGTAATGTAATGTATGTACACAGTGACTGTACCAGCAGAATAGTGAGCGCAGCTCTGGGGTATAATACAGGATAAGTAATGTAATGTATGTACACAGTGACTGCACCAGCAGAATAGTGAGCGCAGCTCTGGAGTATAATACAGGATAAGTAATGTAATGTATGTACACAGTGACTGCACCAGCAGAATAGTGAGCGCAGCTCTGGAGTATAATACAGGATAAGTAATGTAATGTATGTACACAGTGACTGTACCAGCAGAATAGTGAGCGCAGCTCTGGAGTATAATACAGGATAAGTAATGTAATGTATGTACACAGTGACTGCACCAGCAGAATAATGAGCGCAGCTCTGGAGTATAATACAGGATAAGTAATGTAATATATGTACACAGTGCCTGTACCAGCAGAATGGTGAGCGCAGCTCTGGAGTATAATACAGGATAAGTAATGTAATGTATGTACACAGTGACTGTACCAGCAGAATAGTGAGTGCAGCTCTGGAGTATAATACAGGATAAGTAATGTAATGTATATACACAGTGACTGTACAGCAGAATAGTGAGCGCAGCTCTGGAGTATAATACAGGATAAGTAATGTAATGTATGTACACAGTGACTGTACCAGCAGAATAGTGAGCGCAGCTCTGGAGTATAATACAGGATAAGTAATATAATGTATGTACACAGTGACTGTACCAGCAGAATAGTGAGCGCAGCTCTGGAGTATAATACAGGATAAGTAATGTAATGTATGTACACAGTGACTGCACCAGCAGAATAGTGAGCGCAGCTCTGGGGTATAATACAGGATAAGTAATGTAATGTATGTACACAGTGACTGTACCAGCAGAATAGTGAGCGCAGCTCTGGAGTATAATACAGGATAAGTAATGTATGTACACAGTGACTGTACCAGCAGAATAGTGAGCGCAGCTCTGGAGTATAATACAGGATAAGTAATATAATGTATGTACACAGTGACTGTACCAGCAGAATAGTGAGCGCAGCTCTGGAGTATAATACAGGATAAGTAATGTAATGTATGTACACAGTGACTGTACCAGCAGAATAGTGAGCGCAGCTCTGGAGTATAATACAGGATAAGTAATGTAATGTATGTACACAGTGACTGCACCAGCAGAATAGTGAGCGCAGCTCTGGAGTATAATACAGGATAAGTAATGTAATGTATGTACACAGTGACTGTACCAGCAGAATAGTGAGCGCAGCTCTGGAGTATAATACAGGATAAGTAATGTAATGTATGTACACAGTGACTGTAGCAGCAGAATAGTGAGCGCAGCTCTGGAGTATAATACTGGATAAGTAATATAATGTATGTACACAGTGACTGCACCAGCAGAATAGTGAGCGCAGCTCTGGAGTATAATACAGGATAAGTAATGTATGTACACAGTGACTGTACCAGCAGAATAGTGAGCGCAGCTCTGGAGAATAATACAGGATAAGTAATGTAATGTATGTACACAGTGACTGTACCAGCAGAATGGTGAGCGCAGCTCTGGAGTATAATACAGGATAAGTAATGTAATGTATGTACACAGTGACTGCACCAGCAGAATAGTGAGCGCAGCTCTGGAGTATAATACAGGATAAGTAATGTAATGTATGTACACAGTGACTGCACCAGCAGAATAGTGAGCGCAGCTCTGGAGTATAATACAGGATAAGTAATGTAATGTATGTACACAGTGACTGCACCAGCAGAATAGTGAGCGCAGCTCTGGAGTATAATACAGGATAAGTAATGTAATGTATGTACACAGTGACTGTACCAGCAGAATAGTGAGCGCAGCTCTGGAGCATAATACAGGATAAGTAATGTAATGTATGTACACAGTGACTGTACAGCAGAATAGCGAGCGCAGCTCTGGAGTATAATACAGGATAAGTAATGTAATGTATGCACACAGTGACTGTACCAGCAGAATAGTGAGCGCAGCTCTGGAGTATAATACAGGATAAGTAATGTAATGTATGTACACAGTGACTGCACCAGCAGAATAGTGAGCGCAGCTCTGGAGTATAATACAGGATAAGTAATGTAATGTATGTACACAGTGACCAGCAGAATAGTGAGCGCAGCTCTGGAGTATAATACAGGATAAGTAATGTAATGTATGTACACAGTGACTGCACCAGCAGAATAGTGAGCGCAGCTCTGGAGTATAATACAGGATAAGTAATGTAATGTATGTACACAGTGACTGTACCGGCAGAATAGTGAGTGCAGCTCTGGAGTATAATACAGGATAAGTAATGTAATGTATGTACACAGTGTCTGTACCAGCAGAATAGTGAGCGCAGCTCTGGAGTATAATACAGGATAAGTAATGTAATGTATGTACACAGTGACTGTACCGGCAGAATAGTGAGTGCAGCTCTGGAGTATAATACAGGATAAGTAATGTAATGTATGTACACAGTGTCTGTACCAGCAGAATAGTGAGCGCAGCTCTGGAGTATAATACAGGATAAGTAATGTAATGTATGTACACAGTGACTGCACCAGCAGAATAGTGAGCGCAGCTCTGGAGTATAATACAGGATAAGTAATGTAATGTATGTACACAGTGTCTGTACCAGCAGAATAGTGAGCGCAGCTCTGGAGTATAATACAGGATAAGTAATGTAATGTATGTACACAGTGACTGCACCAGCAGAATAGTGAGCGCAGCTCTGGAGTATAATACAGGATAAGTAATGTAATGTATATACACAGTGACTGTACCAGCAGAATAGTGAGCACAGCTCTGGGGTATAATACAGGATAAGTAATGTAATGTATGTACACAGTGACTGCACCAGCAGAATAGTGAGCGCAGCTCTGGAGTATAATACAGGATAAGTAATGTAATGTATGTACACAGTGACTGTACCAGCAGAATAGTGAGCGCAGCTCTGGAGTATAATACAGGATAAGTAATGTAATGTATGTACACAGTGACCAGCAGAATAGTGAGCGCAGCTCTGGAGTATAATACAGGATAAGTAATGTAATGTATGTACACAGTGACTGTACCAGCAGAATAGTGAGTGCAGCTCTGGAGTATAATACAGGATAAGTAATGTATGTACACAGTGACTGTACCAGCAGAATAGTGAGCACAGCTCTGGGGTATAATACAGGAGAAGTAATGTAATGTATGTACACAGTGACTGTACCAGCAGAATAGTGAGCGCAGCTCTGGAGTATAATACAGGATAAGTAATGTAATGTATGTACACAGTGACTGCACCAGCAGAATAGTGAGCGCAGCTCTGGAGTATAATACAGGATAAGTAATGTAATGTATGTACACAGTGTCTGTACCAGCAGAATAGTGAGCGCAGCTCTGGAGTATAATACAGGATAAGTAATGTAATGTATGTACACAGTGACTGCACCAGCAGAATAGTGAGCGCAGCTCTGGAGTATAATACAGGATAAGTAATGTAATGTATGTACACAGTGACTGTACCAGCAGAATAGTGAGCGCAGCTCTGGAGTATAATACAGGATAAGTAATGTAATGTATGTACACAGTGACTGTACCAGCAGAATAGTGAGCGACAGCTCTGGAGTATAATACAGGATAAGTAATGTAATGTATGTACACAGTGACTGTACCAGCAGAATAGTGAGCGCAGCTCTGGAGTATAATACAGGATAAGTAATGTAATGTATGTACACAGTGACTGTACCAGCAGAATAGTGAGCGCAGCTCTGGAGTATAATACAGGATAAGTAATGTAATGTATGTACACAGTGACTGTACCAGCAGAATAGTGAGCGCAGCTCTGGAGTATAATACAGGATAAGTAATGTAATGTATGTACACAGTGACTGCACCAGCAGAATAGTGAGCGCAGCTCTGGAGTATAATACAGGATAAGTAATGTAATGTATGTACACAGTGACTGCACCAGCAGAATAGTGAGCGCAGCTCTGGAGTATAATACAGGATAAGTAATGTAATGTATGTACACA